>NC_142671.1:25554956-25792456 GCF_964200805.1 Pocillopora damicornis
CTCCAGAACCACCAAGAGAACCGCCAACACCACTGCTTGTCGTGTCAGTTTAGCCTGATCCATCGCGTCCCGGCATCTCTGAAATAAATAAATCCCTAGCGAAACCACCTATGAAATCCTGGACAAAACTCCTGAAACCCTCGACGAAACCTTGAAATCCTCAAAATTCTCGTTGCCAATGTAGTATACTGTGGTTGAGTTAACACCGTTTATTCACGTCCGTTACACGCTTACTCTTAACCGAAAAAGAACTCTCAGAATAAATTAAATAAATTATGTATACATGCAAATCCGTAGGTCTTGAGCGTATTACAACACTTGCATTCATTTCCACACATGGGCATCACTGTACACTACAATCAGGGAAACATGTAAATTTACAGTATTCCCCTCCATTCAAACATAAGATATTTTTGGCCAGTATCAGCAATAGGAACTGACTAATAAGCATCTTTGATGTCAATAGATGCCATGTAACAGACTTGTTTCATCATTCTAATCATTCTCCAGACTGTATCCATTTTAAAGTGTTCACACTTCACTAACGTATTAAGTTTTTTCAAGTTTATGATCATGTCGTGTGTGCCATCTGGCTTTGGCGTAAGAAATATGGTAGATATAAATTACCCTTGTTCATAATTAGTTGAATGGATAACTTCCTTCTGAAGTACTTTGTTTATCTCACACTGGATAATATTGCTTTCTTCTGCACTGAATTTCTTTTCTGCAAGGACTTGGCCTCGATAAGGAGTTGTAGTAAACTCAATAAACTGGCCTTTAACAGTGTTAAGGACCTTAGGGTCTGAGGTTAATTCTAGCTATTTGGAATAAAATTTACTTTTACCACCAGCCTTAAAGCATGGAATCCTAAATGACAATAACTGTTTAATTCTCTCAACACTAGACTCAAAATTACTGATCTGCACGGTTGCCAGATTTGCCAGTCCATTAACAATGGTAGATAGTTCTTTCCCCCTTCCTTTTTGTAGAGGGGGAATTTTGAGTTTTTTGACTTGTCCCCATGATTTCGCTGGTAGCTCTGTGAATGTAAGGGCCTTTTGTAATACTGGTCTGAGGGCCTATTCTTTCCACTGTCACTTTTGGTTCCTTTGTAGCCACTCCTCTGTGATTTGTTTGCATTTGCGAGATTTTATTCGAAGCTTTGATATTGTTAAGCTGTTGATTGAGATCATCTCGTGTGTCTTTGTTGCGTTTTCGAGCAGCGAGTCGCTGTCCTCATCCGGAGATGCAAAAGATTCGTTATTTGATTCATTGCTTGAGTCAGACAAGTAGTCAATTCCCTCCCTTTTTGGCAGTCTCTGGCTATCAGCAAGCCGCACTATGGCTTGTTGCATAGAGATCATCGATTGCGTAACTCACAACATGTTGTCGTTCAGCTTCAGAAGCGTTGATGCCAACGTGTCGTTGGGTTTTGCTGAAGTGGCCAGGGAGGTTAGCAAGCAACTGAATGCGGAGGTGTGCACGCATATCTCACGTGATTTCCTTTTGACATAGACCGGTGACGAAATAGAATTGAAGGTAGAGTTTGATGGTACTAACTGTATTGACACTTCTAGTATCAATCATGCTATTAATGTGAAAAACCTTTTGGAGTTTTCAAAGGATTACAATGATAAAGTTGAACCAACCATGTTGCATTATGTGGATGCAACTACTAACGCTGAGTTACATAAATATGCAAATGCTGCCACTCCAGCTCAAGGTAATGATATAAGGGCTGTAGACAATGTAAATTACAATGAAGGATTTGCTAAAAGACAGAAGATATTACAGCCATCAACTGCCGCTGCTCTTGTTAATTTTATCATAGCACTCAATAGATTTGGTTTTTTCAGAATAAATAGTCCCTAATGGTGAAGTCAGTATTGATATCACATCGGATAGTGATGATAATGTTATTTTCGGAGCTGGTGCAGATCCTGGAAGGTACATTGTTACCAAGTTTGTCTTGTGGGTACCAAAGATGATGTTCAATGCAATAGGTGAACAGATGTTTCATCAGAACTACTTGAAACTACATGCTTGGTCTTATTTGAGGGACAGTATTGAAATCAGTCCAACTACACAACAGCATGCAGGTACTTTCAAACTGACATCTAGTATAAGAAAACCAAGACGTGTTTATCTGGGCACTTAACATTGGTTAACTATCTTCTCAGACACAGAATATGTTTTTGTTAAGTACATATGATCTAACTGGCTCCAATGCAAAATCACCAGTGCACAGTTAGAATTGAGTAATGGTATCTTTTATCCACAGGAATGAACGGAACCTGATAAGGAGATTGCAATGATATATCGTGCATTCATGAGATACAGCCGAATGTTACAGAAATGCCACGGAAACCTGGGTGCTGTACCAAAAGCACATACAGCTGCTGGAATGCTTCCACCAGAGGTGCCTGCGCTTCATCATGAGAATACACTGGCAAGACTACGTCACCAACGTCGAGGTTCTAGAAGGCTGAACTGGCAACTAAAAAGGCCATGCTGCTACATCAACATCTCCGGTGGGCTGGCAATGTCTTGCACATGAAGGACACCAGGATGCCCAAAGCTATGTTCTTTGGTGAACTCAGCAACAGCTGGCACAGGCTGGTGTTGACCACAAAGACTGGCAGACACTCACATCAGAAAGGGTTGAATGGAGGTGAACCACCAAACACGCAGCTCAGCAGTTTGAAGACTTGAGATTGAACACTGTTAAGGAGAGACACAAGCATTAAAGGAATTGGCCAATCAAGCAACGTCCTGCAGTGATGAGACCCTCCCCTGCCCCACTTGCTCAAGAATATGTAAATCCAGAATTGGACTCATCAGTCATCGGAGGGCATGCTGCCCCTAGTAAGGACTTTCTTCCCACTGATATTCAGACTACAAAGAATCTGCCACTGTATACGACTAATAGATATCTTTCTTATGGAGTCACATTGGGGACCATCAAAAAGTGAAATTAGCAAAATCATACCGGACAAGTCAGGCATTACTCTATGTTTGTCAAAAGGTGAACCAACTGGCAATGATGAACTGATGTTAACAAAAACACAACCCAAACAGATACTAAAAGCAATGGCATTAGGTGTTGGTGTTAACATAAAAATAAGCAAAACACATCAGACATGTCATACAGCATGGGGGTTCTTTATTCAGTACACTCCTTATTTTGGGTACTAGATTACTACTAGTGGTGGCTGTAACGATAGCTAAACATGCGGTCAGGTCCCAAAACATCAACTTATATTTAACCCAAGAACAGAGCTACAATTTACTATGCTAACAACATGGCCGACACACGAGGAAGCTGTTCCCAAGATGCCATGCGGCCGCAGGAAGCTCAATGCTTCATGTAAGCGTACTCGTTACAGTGGCAAAGATGATATTGCCTGGTCTTGCAACTGATGCTCAAGGTAGTTTGGGTGGTTTTGCTATGGTTAAGATGTTAAAGAGAGGTAGAGAACAAACAGGTGGTTATATGATACCCATTGATAAAATAGTACAAGCTGTACCCTATCAGAATATGCTTACCACGTATAATAAACTAGCAGAAGCTATTAGGTTAGGAAGTCCTTTTATTATCAAAGAAACAAAGTGTTGGTTTCCTTGGTACATTGCTTTCAAGTCTTGGTGCTCCTCTTTCATTGAAAGCATCAACAGGCAATGACATTCAGAGTCATAGCAGATATCAACCACCACCTCTGCCACCACAACCAAAAGTAACATCACAAGGGTGAGAAATATATCCTCAAGCACCACCATCATTTATTGGTTGCTAGCCTATAACACAGGTGCCATAGGTGCTGGTACTAATGAAAGCTCATAAAAAAAGACTACCAAAGGGAAAGCACTATTGTTGGGCAAAAACTCACCATTCAACAGCATCTCTCTAGTAGGTGCAATTTTGTAAATAAAGCGTTGTCCAATTATCATATAATTAACTGGGTTAAGTGTACAGGGATAAAGCAGTTTATGGGTGTATTTTCCATGGATAAAATAAGTGACAAACATAAGACAGGGTCCTATGTTATTTATTTTGATGATAGTGTGGGTAGTGGTACACATTTGGTGGTTATGAATATCAGAAAATATATCATTGAATGTTTTGACAGTTTTGGTCTCAATTGCCCGGAACAGGTTATAAATGTATCCAATAGATTGAATGTCAACTATGTGTATAACAGCACACAGTATCAGGATTTGTTAAGCGTATTATGTGGCTACATTTGTTTGTACTATATGGATTAGTGCAGCAGGAGAAAGACATATTATGTTGTAAGAGTGTTTTCCCGTGCTGATTATACTTATAATGAAAAATTCATAAAACAGTACTTTATATAAGCATATATTATAATGGCTATATTTGCTGGAACTCATGGCAAGACAGTTACAACTGTGGAAGGTGTTGAAGGACCAACAGTGCCACCAGGACCAAAAGGTGATAAGGGTGATAATGGTCTAAAGGGAGACAAGGGTTATAGAGGTCTTAAAGGAGATACTGGTGTACAGGGAGTTAAGGGAGACAAGGCCAATAAAGGAGATACTGGTGCATAAGGGCCACCTGGTAGTGGTGGTACTGGGTCTCAGAGTCCTAAGGGTGATAAAGGAGAAACTGGAGCACAAGGACCAAAGGAGATGCTCGTCCTCAGGGTCCAAAAGGTGACAAAGGAGATACAGGCCTCAAGGTCCTAGGGGTGATAAAGGTAACATTGGTGTTAGCGGTATGAAAGATGATAAAGGTAATACTGCAGCACAGGGACCTAAGGGTGATACTGGTCCACAGGGTCCACAAGGACCATTTGGTAGTGGTGGTGGTCCTGTAGACCTTTCTACTGTGTTGTTATTAGATGGAAGTCCGAAAATGACAGTTAGTTTGGATATGAACAGTAGAAAGGTGCTAACCTGGGAGACCCATCAGGTGCAACAGATGTAGGTAATGAAAAGTATGTTGACACCATTGCAAATAACATAGTGAGTGGCTCCGAGACTTTTCAAGGTGATACAAACATGAATAACAACTGTATTAAGAACTTGCTTACACCAACTTCAAATAATGATGCTGTTAATAAATCATTTTGGGAGACAACAATAAAAGAAGAGAGATGATAACTGATTCAAATTAGGAAGTGGTGGTAGATGGGATGCTTATGGTAAGGCCATTTATGACCTCAGTAGAGCACAATATAATGATGAGGCTGTAACCTTGAGGCAGATGAAAGACACCTGTTACAGGAAAATTTACTGAATTTTCCGTGTGGTTGTTATTCGGAACATATTTAGTCGTAAACTTTTCACATTTAACCATTTCCAGTCCATTCATTTCAGTAAATCAAAAAAATGTATAAAAACCACAGTAGCTTTTGGAATAGATTTTTGTTTGTTACTCGCTTTCATTATATGCATCTGTTTGTCGGTACTTTTGTTATTTATTTCTGGTTTTTTTACGTAAATGTAAGTGTTAGTGGTCTTTCTGGAGAAATTAGTTTTCACGGCAGTAGGCAGTTGAGTTTATACTCGTAACCTTAATTTCCTTTCATACGACAGTTTCCACACCAACCTTGCATAGATAAGCAGAAACTTTTAATTGCTTTTCCGTTTTTATTTCCTAAGCTGCTCTGCTGTAATTAAGATAGGTATATTTTCTATATCAGAGCTGTGAATTCGCACCTAAGTTTCCTATTTTACTGGCCTCGATTTTATTGTATCCGTCCTTTTAATTTTGAAATTCTTTTCGTCATAGAAACAGATGGAATATCTCAGTAGTTTTCGTTTAACTTCAAAGATACTTTTTCCCGCTCCGTTGTGTCCTTATTCAAATATTGTGATTTGTGTAACAATGGAACCTCACACCAGTTCATATTTAAGCAAGTGCCTTGTTACGCTTTTTTCGATTACATCCACGACGGCATACAGATTACATACATTACGGCGTGCCGATTACACCAGACGACCGCGTGATGATTACAGTTTAAGTTTCGACTCTAGCATGAGGTATGCTAGAGTGCTCTTCAAATAAAAGTCTGCTGTGGAACCAAAACGCTGTCTCATCCTTGACGTCCGTACAAGCTCACTCGAAGTAGATCTACGTGTACCAGGAAATCGTGACGAGTTTCCGGTCTCGCAAGCCGAGTGGTCTCTACCGAGTTAAATTCCCCCCATTGTGTACGTTCCCCCCGTTGTGTACGTTCCCGTGAAGTCTTGTGTAGAGCGCGAACACTTATCGTCACACACCAAGGATAAGAAAATAGATATGGATAATCTGTTACCCCAAACATTAAAATGCAGGTTATTAACACCAAATTATGACAATGATGATAACAGTTATAAGGATGTGGTTAATAGGAAATATGTTGACAGTAAAACCTTTACTCTAGATATATTAAAAGGTCTTGATATGAAAGGCAATAAGGTGATTAATGTAGCAGACTTAACAAGTGCAACAGATGGAAGGAATGCAAGGTATGTGGATACAAAATCAAGCAATTATTTGAAAACTGATGGTACAAGAATAATGACTGGTAATTTGAATATGAACAGCAGAAGTATAATTAATGTCAAACAGGTACAATCACGTGAAAGTACACATGCTGCTAATGTTAATTTTGTCAATACAACTATCAAGGACAGTGCTGCATTCCTTACCACCAATTATCAGAAGTATGTTAATGACAGATTATATCATTCTATTGGTAGTACAGATTTGAAAAACATATTTGCATATATCATGAATAAAAGTGGACAGCTCAGTGATGAAGGTGACAGTACAAGGGTTAAATTCAGTGATCAAGACTTTCATCAGTTCAATTAAAAACCTATGGAATGAAACTCCATTTGGATGGCGCAAAAGGGTATCATTCATCTCGTGTAGGGTTAAACACGTATGAACTGGTGAATATAGAGTAGTATTTGAAGTATATTTTCCTTCAGCATCTATTGACCATTCATCTGTTGACATATCAGCTACCAGTAGTGTTGAGACATTTTCAGGAATATCAAGTAATTTGACTAGTGATCACAGCAGAAGTATACTTCATATTCATAAGTACAATAATTTAACACCTAACTATCTAATGATGGATTTGGTATTAAAGAACAAGTCGGGTCTGGGTTATGCACAGGATTTAGTTGTTCATATTGTAGTCTATGGGATCTCAGTGTATCACATTGTGTATGATGTTCCACTCAGTGTGTGGGATAAAAAATATGAAATAACTAGTGATACTCTCAATTTCATCACACATGTTGAAATGACCAAAGAGTTGAAAATACCAGATGCGTTTAATGATGATAATTCTGTTACAAAGAATGTATTTGATGATAAAACTGAAAGTGTATATTGTTAATGTAATAACCTTGGTAAATGGTATAATAATAATAATAATGGTAAAACAGTAGGATTTGTCACAAGTGGAGCTAATGTTTTAATATCAAATAGTGCCCATTTCTCTTTCAAAACGTCAACTGGACATATAACTTTTGATATATCTGGTATTTATGAAATCTATTTTAAAGACGGATACAAAGGCCCAGCCAGTAACATACGTATGCATCCTGGGAGCTTCAATCCTAATGTTGTGTTCGTCTATATTGAGTACAAACAATAAATGGATGGACATCAACATTTTTCATCTCATTTGTGCAACTGCTGGATTTGAAGTAAGGATTCAAAGAACTCATAGAATATTGGATGATGGTCCTTGCAGTCAGATTCTTAGTACAAAAATCGGTTAAATTAGTATAGTGATATGTTATATATGGGTATGTTTGCTGGTAACGATACAAGACAAAACAGAGTAATCAGTATACGTGGTCCATCAGGTTTGCAAGGTCTTAGAGTGTTAAAGGAAGATACTGGTCCATAGGGTCCAAAAAGTGACAGGTGATAAAGGAAATTTCGGGTGTGATGGAAAGACTGCAATGGCTGCTTATTTGGATATGGCTAATAATAAAATAATCTATCTAGCCACACCAATTGATGCTAACTTTACTGTAAATAAATCACATGTGGATACAGAAACAAACAATTTATTGAAAACTGATGGAACAAAACCAATGTCCGCAAATCATATGTTGATGGTGTTAAACAAGCAGCAACATTGGAATTTGTAATTCACAGTACTATATCATTGTTACATGAAAAACATGAAAAACCAGCGCATAACGGCCATGCAATAATATTTATGCAGAATTACTAATATCTAGTGAATAAGCGTTGAAAGCCCCGATTGCTATACTACTGACGTGCGCCAGTCAAAAGAGTAAATCATATCAAATCTTCCGGAGTTGTGTAATAAACCATGCTACCTGTCAGTTTTTACTTGCCTGAAAATGTGTGTTTTGGTATGCCTGACAACCTATTCAGATTATTGAATATTTGAACGGCTTTGCTTGAATATCTCTTTTTGGGATTGAAACGTTCTGTCAACAAATCAATCAAACTCTTCTCACCACGGTCTTAACATGCAATCTTTCTCCCTTTGTGAGCTTCCACAATCATCTCATTCATTGATGATGCCACATTGATCAAAAGACCACCATACACTTTTTGGTTGCTCGCATTTTCTGATTCCCTCGCCTGATTTTGGTTTTCTCCTTTTTCAAAACCCTTCTCAGCTTCCAAATATTTACTAAGACTTTGTTGCTCTTTTGTACAATCATCTTTTTAAAATCTTAGAGTTGGTGTATTTTCCATAGTTGGATCGAAACCATAATTTTTTATGACTTCTGTGTCATTGTTTGTAGAAATATCATCATTTTTATTGCCATTTTGGATCAAAACTCGATGGCAAGTCTAATAACTATCTATTCACCCCGTAAACTGATCCCTGATGAGACCCTTGTTGAGACATTATGTCAGAAAGTACATGAAGTGAATTAGTAATATTTTCTTGGTTTTCCTGTACTTTTTCAATTAACTTCCTATCAATAGTCTCTTTTGCCTCTTTTTGTGTGTCGATAACTGGTTTGAATGTTTCTCTGGTATCATATCGATACACAACTCTTCCATTATGGTAATACTTAATTTCTTTTGATATCCTATGTCTCGGAGGATCAGCTTTCATGCGCCTTTCAGTACTCTTTCTCGGTCTGTTTATGTCCATATATAAAAGATTACCTAATTAAGTGTTAAATGACAGTTATTCCATAAGATTAAGATGTTTGGTCAAGGCAAGAAGACACATCCCTTGTAATAAGCAAAGGTTGAACCCATTACCCTCAAAACAAATAAAAACCTCACTTGTCCCAGAGCGAGAGGTTTTGATTGCTGAGAAGGAAATAGAAATTAAAGTGAAACAGAAGTCTATTCAAGAGGATAGGGGATTGTCGATGATGAGAATGATGATCGAGTAACAAGAGAACGAGCAAGAGAAAGGATAATAGAAAATTAAGAGCGGATAAATGCTCTTGTCAATGAGAGAGAGGAACTTGATGAAGGCACTTCACTAAGAAAGAGAGTGAGAAATATGATTTCACAGTCTCAGATATTGTCCTGGCAGTCGGAACAGTGATTGGAGTTATTGTGAACGCATTGACAAGAGGCCTGAAGTCTGTTGCCAAAGGAATTGGAGATGGTTTAAGGCCCTTGGAGGTAAAATAGCTGCTATTCTACCCGGTCTTATCGGTTCAATAGTCGGCTTCATTTTTAAGACTGCTGGATCAGTGATGAGCTTCCTCGCTCAAAATGCATGGCCTCTGACGATGGGAGTCGCCATATTCATGGTTGAGCGCTTTCAGAAGAACAGGCGATCAATCAAGAATGCTGATACCAGTCCAGCTGAAATCAATCCGACCTCTATCATGTCATAATTTGTCTCAATGTCGCTCGAGCGTAAGCTGCAAAGCTCTTAATGATGTCATCTCCAATTGACTGATTTGTTGACTCCGAACTTCATGTCAGAACTTGCCTTGTTGAGGCTGTTATTATACTGTACTCTGAGTGTGTTCACAAGAAGATTTAAGTGCGTAAGCCAAGTGCCTGGTGATAGTGCAAGATCAAGTGTGACCTCAGCTTCATTAATCGCGAGCTGAAACCTCTGAACGCTCTTCGAAACTTCTTGCTTTCTGATTGCATCCTCAATCAACACGAGGAACTCGCGTTGAGCTTCCTTAGCGCTTCCTGATGAACCCAAGGTTGATGATCTAACATTGACTTGTGCACCGAGGATGCAATAGACGAATGCCTCAATGGACAGATTTGGTCTCGCCATCCCAGCTTGTGTCAGACCTTCTGACTTTTCTGCTATGAAGAGGTCGAATTGCCTCTCAACTTTCGCATTATAATTCCTTATAAAATAAATAAGATTTCCCTTGATGGCTTTTCCACCCTCATCGCTGAACTGTAGGATAAGCTATTGAATGATTTGCTTCTGGACCAACATATGACACATAAATGAAAACAGATCCAAGACCGGTTTAATTTGAAGCGAACAGGAGAAATCTCTGAATTCAATGTGCAAGGCACTTCGACTGTAAAGAGAATTTCAGAAGGTTATTATTTACTCAAAAGCCTTGGCCGAGCTCCTCAAAATACATTGAAGAGTGAAGGAGTGAAGGTTTAAATGAATACCCCAAAGGAGTTTTGGAAATCTGAATTCCTCAAAACATGCATATCCTTCTTGGCAAGGATCTGGCTGGAATTATACGACGTTTGAAAACCATCAACTTAATCAAAAGATTTACATCATTCACCTACCACCTTCGGATCTTTGGGCCACTAAGCAACTCATGCAAGAGACCACGAAGCGGCCCAAGCGTCCCAAGTGGCCTAAGCGTCCCAAAGGATCCCAGGAAGATGATTTGTGTATGTTAGAAGGACCTTGAGAATGAAATTACTCATTACCGACATGTCCTTGACAAATAAAAGAAAATTAGATCCGTTTGTCACAAATCATGCACTGTGACAGGAGTGACGTCGGCTGAATTGTCAACAAGCGGTATGGCAGTTCCTCTGAGTGGAATTAGGTTGATAGCTGGAGTACCCATGGCTGTTTCAGCCGGCTTTCTGGGATTTATATCAACAGTATTTAGTGTTGGGAAGTTCTCTGAAAAAAGTAGTTGAGAAATAATGCAAGACGCTCATTTGAGGTTGACTGAGGTTATAAAGTAACAAATCAAACAAGATTACCCACAGAAACTCGGATCACTCGTAAACATAACCAAAGAGGATTGGAGTTTGAAAGGAAAACGAGTGGGTTGAATATTATTTTTACAAAGGATATGCAAATTCAACACAGCTAAGTGTTTAATAGCCAACAAACGGTTATTAAATAATTAGGGTATCGGCTGATTATTTCAAAGGCTACGATTGGCTTATTTTGTGTTAATAATAAAACCATTTGGTCGAAAAGTTGGCTTTTTTTTGTTGTTTTGGTTTTCACACAACAAAAAATGGCTTCCTCAGAGAGTTGTATTTTCAGTTATAAAAAATTGGATCTTGTTGTTTCACTCTGTCGTTTTTATGCTTTCTCCGCCACAATGTATGAGAAATTCAAGAAGTCGTTTTTAAGGTAGTTTAAGCTTTATGAGAGGCAAATGTTCTATCGAAAATGAAATTCTTAAACCCAATATGTAAATTCACTTCACACCTGCTTCATTCAAGGATCAAATTTGTCTGATGCATCAGTTAAGTTTTTCTTGATGGCTGAAAAAATTAATTTGAAAGATTTCTGAAGCATCAGAAACAAGACTCAAATGAAATGTTTCTTTCTCAGTTAATGCCTTATGTAATCTTCAAGATTCTGAACGTCATATTTCATTCTTATGAGAGTCATTCCATATATTGTACACTTATAATTCTTCATCTATTCTCCCCCCACTGCCTTTGGAATTGCTTGTATGTTTAATGAAATGGTTTTGGATATTCATAATGTTGAATCCCGTCCGATTCAAAAGCTAATATAAGTGTATCACAAAAATCATCTATTTCAAGCAAAAATCCTGTCTGATGATTCATAAGCCACGAGGGCTTGACATTAGGAAATTTCTCACCAAGAATATTCTCAAAGATTTTACGGCATACAGCTTCACGGCCTGGCCGAAGGCTTCTTTCCTCAAAAATAATTTTTTTGTCATTTTTTATTTAAAATGAAAAAGATGGCAGACGTTTTCCAAATGTCAGAAGAACAGATGAGAAGCATAAAAATGTTTGAAATAAGAAACATGGTAATAGAAACAGGCATCAGAATTTTAGAATTTTAATTATAGAGGAAGCAAGTGGACATATCAAAGAGTCAACCTCGATTAAAAAATTCAGGCACTTAGTTTCTGTACGCTGGTGTGCTGGTCAGGCTTGACGTGTGAAGACCTACCAAGAGTCCGGCCGCCAAGCTCCAACGGCAGAACAGGCGAATGAGGACGTAATTTCCCAACGGCTGTGAAGGCGGAAGAGAGTGACACTCCGTGCCTCCGAGGAAGGTTTTTGAGCCAGAGGCTAGGAGAAGGACACTCTGATGTAAAACCTACAGCCCCGTGGTCGGCACAGCCGTCTCAGCCCGCTGAGCCTCTGTGGAGTGTCCCTGGGCCTAAGAGGTGCGCGTCCTGACCTCCAATTTAAAGCTGCTAAGCGCAGGCGGGAAGAAAAGTCCTTCATTGATGAAGAAAGGGCGAAACGACAAGTATTGAGATATGCCACCCCCAGTAAGGATTTTCTCCCCACTGATCTTTGGACTACGAAGAATCTACCATCATCATCTCTTGACGTCCATTTTACGAAATACAGACCGTTAAATCGAACTCCCAAAATTCATTGAAAGTAAGAAAGCAGTCGTGAACATAAATCATGCGGATGATCAGTGTTTCAAGTGATGCATAACAAGAGCGCGTAATCCGGTTGAGAAGACCCTTAAAGAATAACAAAGATTCTCAAAGCACAATCTGAGCAGCTCGACTGGAGCGGTATCAACTTTCTTATGAGTCTGAGTGCTATAAGCAAGTCTGAAAAGCAGAATGAAAACATTGCGGTAAATGTACTTGGTTATGAACGAGCCTCTTCGAGGCCCGGCCGAGGGCTCGATTTTTATCACATAAGAATTGATAGCAAAGCTCAAGAGTGAGAAATATTCCTATCTCATGCTCTCACTTCGCCATCCCTTCAGTATAAATTTTGAAATTTAACATAAAATATGGATATGAATGAAGAGAAAAACCCTTTGCCAGCCAGCGAAGCTGCAGAAATCACAGATGCTATGAGTATTCTCGAAGCTGAACCAGCAAGGGATTCAGAACATCGAGAGAAACTAGCTTTTCTCGTTGCAAGTGGTAAAACGAAGGAAATGATTGGTGCAAAGCAATCCGAAGATCTGACGGACTCGAGCCACAGAGGGGCAGGATTACAACCAGAACCAGAACTAGAAACATCGTTATCATTCTCACTCACTCAAATTCTTTCAGTAGTATGTGTCGTTCTCTCACTGGCTGGACTGTACTATAAAAGAAAAGAGTGGCCAAGCCACGGAGCGGCAGGTCTCGAGAGGGCAAGCATTGAAGAGGCAGAACATCGTCAAAAGTTTCATGATGAATACTTGTTGTCAATTTTCAAAAATAATGTTTAAGATAAATAAAATGGCAAGCAATAGCAATAATGATTGGAGGAACGCCCAACAATACGACCTCCTTTGTTAGTGGAAGCTATCTCGCTAGTATTTGAGCGGAGACCAGAATAGTGCTGAAAAAGAGAAAAAGAGGCATGATCTCACTGTGGAGAAGTACCAAGCGGCCTATGAAAAGTATCAAGAAAATCGAACAAAGCTTCTCGATTGGATCGCAACTCCTGAATCAAAACAGATTTGCCCTTGAAACTAGCAAATGACAAAGTGAGATACTCTTTGATCGGAAATGGGACCTGGTGATTTCTCTGCTAAGAGAAACAGGTCAGTCAATGATTGGTGGAGCAAAACCAGAACACAAAAAAGAGAGGAGTCTTGGATTTATCATGTTGAAGGAGTAGTAAGTTATGATTTAAAAATAATAGACATTGATAAAAAAAATTACCCGACAGCTCCTGGGAGATGGAAAATGATCAGCCATCATTGGGTAAAGGAAATTGACAGCGATTCAAGCGTCAATGCTTCTTCTTTATGGTTCAATGGTAAAAAACGTATTAACTTCTCTGCAACTCCTGCAACAGAAGGAGAATTCGTGTGTGGGGGAATTACACAGAAATATTTGGAGATCGTTTCCATGGAGGACTGAACTCAGACTATCATGCTCTTCTCATTAACAAAGACACTCTTATGACAGGAGACAAATCAAGGCACACCACAACTTCTTTGAGAGAAGATACCACAATAAAAACTTCGCACAAACAATCAACACCCTGATAGCGCGACAAGAGAATCGTTTAAGAAGATCGTTTAAGAGAATCGTTAAAAAGGACAATATGCACACCCTACTCAGAACTCACGAGTGAGACATTGTGAATATCATTCACCTGTAAAAAATTCAAGTTGCCTTGTAATCAAGATTAAATTTCATGAATAGCTTTAAAAATCAAGGTTGTTTTTAAAATGCGCCAAAATGCCCCATTTCTAACTACCTAGGTAGTTAGACCCTTTCAACCAATCTAGCTAGTTTTGTGTGTTTTGTGCAGTTTACCCACCTCAGCTAGTTTGACCATTTTAACGAATTGAAAAAATTCATTTAGTTTGGGCATTTTGTGCAGTTTAACCGTTTAAGCTAGTTTAACAATTTTAACTAGTTGAAGCAATGCAGGCGGTAATTGTGCATTTTGTGCAGTTTAACTGTTTAAACTAGTTGTTAAACCCCAATCCGTCGATAAACATCCCTGAGGTCGAGTTGTCGCGAAAGCTGATTAACCATGTAAAATCAAAACCTCCGATCTGAAATCCTTCAGGAAGGCGTTAAGAAAACTCACACCAAGCGTTTACAGTGTTTAACACAACATTAGGTTCGGAATCGTTAAAAACTTGAACGATATAGGTAGGTTTTAATCAAGTGGTCTCGCGGCACCGCACATGCAAGAAAACTTAGATATCACCTATGCGAACAAAGGCGACGGTGGCGCGTCTACCAGCTGCAACAGTACATCGCATCCAATTTGAGCTATACTAGCTAATCTGTGCATTTGGTTCAAATTGAGCGTTTTAGCTAGTTTAACCGTTTACTGTTGAAACAAGTAGTTTGTATAGTTTGTTCATTTTAACCGTTTTTGTAAGTTAAACCAATTTAAGCTAACTTGACCATTTTAACCAAATGAACCAGTTCAGGTGGTTCGTCCATTTTGTCCAGTTTAAACGATTCAGCTAGTTTAACCAGTTAAACTAAGCTAGCTACTTTGTTGATTTATTACAGTTTCACCATTTTAGCTAGTTTAATAACCTTATCCAGTTGACCTTATTTAGCTACTTTGTGCATTTTGTCCAGCTGGGCCGTTTTAGTTAGTTTAGCAATTTAAGCAGTGTAACTAACTCAGCTACTTTGTGCATTTTGTGTAGTTAAACTTTTTAAAGCTTAGGTTTGAGCCTAGCCCTTCATCAGAGTGATTGGAACAACGCATCTTATGCCATTTCACCCTTCTTGCTAGTTTGTCCTTTTTAAGCATACCAGATTGTTAGACAATTTAAACTAGTTATGACAGTTTGGTTAATTCTAACCGTTTTAGCTAATTTGCCCATTTCAACTGGTTAGGCTAGTTAATGGATTTTGCTCAGATGAACTGTTTTTGTTGAACCATTTGTGCTAACTTGATCATTTTAAGAAATTTTAAAAACTAATTGAGTTAAACTGAGCATTATGTACAGTTTAAAGCTTTCAGCTTGTTTGAGCAATTTAACCAGTCGAACCAATTCAGCTAGTTTGTCCTTTTTATTCGGTTAAACAGATTTTCGGTAAACTCAACAATTTAACCAGTTGAACTAATATTGGCATTTTTTTTCGGTTCAACCTCTTTTAGCAAGTTTGCCCAATTTGATCAGTTGAACTAATTCAGCTAGTTTGTGCATTTTGTGCAGCTTAACCTTTTCAGCAAGGAACACTACTGAACTAGTAGTTGAAATAAGACCTGAAAAAAATTCAAGCCCGTACAGGATTTGACCTAAGACTTCTGCGATACCAGGCACGAACGGGATTTGAACACATGACCTCTACGATACCGGTGTAGCGCTCTACCGACTGAGCTAACAAGCCAACTGGGAGCTGGTCAATACGGTTGGGTGTTAGTTTGGGTATTATTATGTTAGTATACTGAATACGGGCCTGAAATTTTTTCAGGTCTTATTTCAACTACTAGTTCAGTAGTGTTTTTAGCTGCGAGGATCTTTTTTATTCGTTTCTTCACCGCAGTGCACTTATATGAATTTCATATATCTAAAATCACTTTTCAGATAGATGGTCCATTTTAACCAGTTAACTCAATCAGTAAGTTTGCTCAGTTTGTTCAGTTTAACCGTTTTAGCTTGTTTAACTATGTAATGAGTTGAACCAGTTTAGCTGGTTTCTGCATATTTTTAGTGCAACCGTTTCATCTAGTTTCACCTGTGATGGGTAGTGACTGTGGAAATAAGTATCTAGAAAGTTCTATTAAGAATGCGTAGTCATGTTTACATGCATAACATGGAACTTTCTACAACATTCTAATCGGTCACGAAATCATGATGTAATACTGCTAAAATAGCCGTGCTATAAGCTTCCAGAATGATTTAGAAGAAATTGTAAATGTACATAAGGATTAACCGTGTATTAGAAGTAGTTGTTGTTGTCAGGAGTGACCGACTGTTTGGAAAGCTACACCGAGAGAGAGCCATCGTTCATTTCAAGGAACTATGGAGAAAACTGTGAGGTTGTGGTGAGCGAAGATGTAGACAGTTGTTATTGTTAATCACACCACTCCAAAAGGGCCACTACCATTCGTTCAAGAGCCATTCAACAAGATCCATGGTTGATTGTGTTGGGCTATTATCATAGACGGGGTCAGGGGACCAGTATTTGCCCACCTTCATGTGTGGATTTACCAGATTTCTTGAAGCCGTACTCTAGAGAAACATCGAAGTTAAGGTTATCATCAAAGAGTTAAACAAGTTTTTTACACGAGTGGGTCTTCCAAGCTCTATCCAGTCTGACCAAGGTTCCAATTGTATGTCTGGCGTATTTCAGCAAGTGATGCACCAGCTTGGGAGAAGGCAGTGTGGGTCATTTGCATACCACCCTTAAAGTTAAGGAGCTCTCGAGAGATGGCTTCAAACACCAAAGAACATGATGAGGATCTACTGCTTGGAAACCGAGAAAGACTAGACAAGGGTATCCATCTACTGTTGTTTGCTGCACACGAGTTGTTCCAGGAGTCTGAGATTCAGTCCGTCTGAGCTTGTCTTTGGGCACACTATGTAAGAACGTCTTAGGCAGACCTCAGCAGTACTAAGCCTGTTAATCTTTTGCAGTATGTTTCAGATTTTCACATAAATCTTTATAGCTTGTAAGTTAGATAGAGTTAATCTTAGTTAGTCTCAGAAGTCCATGAAAGAGAAGTATGATGTAGATGCTGTAGAACATGACTTATAGTCAGTTCAAAAGGATCTTGCTTTGTTGCCGGTGCCCGGTAACACACTGCATTCTAGATGTTCGTGACCTTGTGTCATTGAGAAGTTAAACGACCTTAATTATATAATAGTCACTAACAGACGCAGTTATGCCACGTTAATATGTTGGAGCCTTATGTAGAGAGAAGTAATATTTTAGTTAGAGCCTGCAAATGTTAACGCAGTTGTTTCTGAGACCAAAAAATTAAGTAATGAGCTTAATTGTAGTCATCTTAGTTCCACCTACGGAACGTAGACTCTGTGCTGTAACACCTGGAAGAGGGTCAACTCCAGAACCTGGAGATGCCACTGCAAGAGCATAAAGACCTGTTTCTTGATATCCCTACCAGGACAAATCGGATTTACAATGATGTGAATGTGGGTGATGTTGTTCCTGTAGAAAAACTCTTGTACAGGCTAAATTCAAGTAAACAACAATACCTCAAAGAGGATATAATTTGCGAATGTGTTCACTGAACCAAGTAGCAGTAGTCGGAGTTCTCTATGTATACTTGCCACTAAGCCAGATGGAAGTTACTGCACGTATAAAAATTATACAAAAGTGAATAGCGTGCTCAAGGCAGACACCTTTCCTATACCAAGTATGCGACGAAATTCGACCTTCTCAAAGAACTCTGGCAAGTTCCGTTGACAGATTACAACAAGGAGATTTAAGCCTTTGTAACACCAGAAGGATTGTACCAATATTACGTCATGCCCTTTGGTATGAAAAACTTACCTGCTACTTTCCAGCGAGTAGTTATAAAATGAGGTTTCTGGCGCAATTTGAAATCAAACTTGATATTTACGGCAACTCATGAAATCAAACTTGAAATCAACCTTGATTTCAAAAAAAAAAATTCTGGCACATTTGAAAGGCAACTTGAATTATTCACAGGTGAGTAATTTCACACCGTCTTCACAATGTCTCACTCGCGAGTTTCGAAGAGGATGAATATTATCATCTTGAACGATCTTCTTGTAACGCCATCGGCGTCGCTGAAATGGTGTTGATCTTTTGTGTGAATGTTGTATCTTTTTCTGCAAAGAAGTCGTGGTGTACCTTAGTTTGTTCTTCTGTCAAAATCGTGTTTTTGTAAATGATACATACCTCATTAATAAGTCACGCATTCAAGCTCACGGTTGATGATGTTTAGCTGAGCATATGAAAAAACTAAGATGTGACATTCAGTCAACAAGAGGTCCTCATAGAGGTTGAATAGATTATAACCATCAGTGTCCAGCCCGATCTCTCCTGCGAATTTTACAGTCAATCTGTCAAAAAGAGCTCTTGGGACATTGTTCACAATATAATTGTTTGCGTGACCACTAACTGCCAAGTTAAAGATGAGTGAAAGAGATGCTGGCACAAGGACAACTCCGTCATCAAGCATTGGAACTAGGACTCTAAGGACTTCACGTGGAGATGACCTATTAAGGTTAAATCTTAATTGTTAGTTACGCGGTCAGCCTTGAGGGCGAGTGACGTCTTTTTTCAACATTTGAATTGGTTTTTTCACTGAATGCCATTTAAAAAAAGAAAAAAAATGGATGATTTTGGAGATTTTGATCCTCTTTTTGAACACAATGACGGTGATGATGATGATGAAGATGAAGGAAATACAACAACACCTTTTCAACCTGATTATAATTCAACCTCAGGGCCATCAGGTGAAGTAACTCCAATGACGACAATGAACAGGGACAAGAGAAAGGGTCAAAAACAGCTGACATATCTTTCATTGGAGGTGATACTACTTATTCGCGAGTCGTCACTTCAAATGAGAAGGCTGGGAATCGCTTTCCAGAATTTATCCCAGCAAAAGTTTCAGACTTTGAGGTTTCCTATAGTAAAATAGGAAGGTTGCAGGTTAAGATGTTTTGTCAGGGCAAGAAGGCGCATCCCTTGTATAGTAAGGAAAGGTGTCCAAAAAAGCAAATGTTGAATCCATCACTCCCAAAACAAATAAAAACCTCAGGGGAGGATCGGGAGATTGCCAATGATGAGAATGAAGAACAGGCTTTAAGAGGAGGAGCACGAGAAAGGTTAATAGAAAATTAAGAGCGGATTGATGCTCTTGAGAATGAGACAGGAGAACTTTAAGAGGACACTTTACTAAGAGAAAGAGTGAGAAACATTTTCAAAGAGTATGGTTCACAGTCTCAGCTGTTATCCTGGCAGTTGGAACAACGATTGGAGTGATTGTGAGCGCATTGACAAGACGCCTGAAGCGTGCTGCCAAAGGAATTGGAAATGGTTTCAAGACTCTTGGAAATAAGATCAGGGGAATTCTCCCACGTCTGATCAGTTCAATAGCCGGCTTCATTTTCAAGACTGCTGGATCAGTGACCAGCTTCCTCGGTCATGGCTTCTGACAATGGGAGTCGCCATATTCTTGGTTGAGCGCTTTTAGAGGAAGAATCAGTGAATCAAGAAAACCGAGACCAGACCTGCAGAAATCAATCTGACCATTGCTGTTAAGGACATTAGCCAGAAGGCTCATTTTTCTTTAATTGCTTATTGATTAGTCTAATTATTTCAGAATGTTTCCTGATACGAACATAGTTACAATGGTTATCTGTTTGTTTATATTTCTATTGTTTTTGTAATCAGACATTTCAGCGTTACCACGCGCATATAAAAGCGAGTTTAGCGTCCCTGTAATCAGTTCCCCGAGAGTTTTTTAGTAGTCGTAGGGAACTTTCGTCTTTTCGTTTCTTAAACCTTTGACACAAGCGGGACCGATATGCGAGTACCTTTGTAACTTTGTTTTTCTAATTTAGTTTTCCAACATTGGGTGAAAGTATAAAAACAGATATTTCTTGTAATGACGTATTTCAATTGATTCGAGATTTAAAGGCCAAAATTGCTTCAAATGCAAGTGAACGCCCACCATTTAGATAAGGACGATAGGCTGTTAACCAGCTACCGAATTCTTTTTGGTACTTTAACGTAGTTTGTATTGGTTTATTTATATTGTTCATTGCCATTGTATCTCGTTATTGGCGTTAAGGCCCAGTTTTTCATTAGATTGATAGAACTTCGTTGTGTTATTGTTTCAGCTTACGATCGATTAATCGATCGATCGATGAATTGATTGTGAGATTGATCGTGATTTTGATTTTTTTTTGTGGATTGCGTGCAAGATTAAAGATTCGTGTAAACGGTCAACTTTGATCTTTATATTTCAGTCTCGATCTGTAAAATAGCCCAAACACCTCGTTAACCGCGTCTTGGAGCGACACCGCTTGGAATCCTATGAATTGGATTTTTTGGTCGCCGCAAGCGCTACACTTACCACGTTATGACTTGTCTCATCTGTTGATGATTTTGTCTTCATCTGCACTTCAGTTGAAGTAGCATTAAATTTATTCAACAGATTAGAGGTCCGTCTGTTGATTTTTGATGAGCCCCCATTCGTATGCCTTACTCCGACTGATTTCATCTCCAAATTTGCTCATTTGTTGATTCCGAGCTTCACGTCAGAACTTGCCTTCTTCGTGCTTTCAATATACCTAGCTGTACTCTGAGTGTTCGGAAGATTTGAGGGCACGAGCCAAGTGCCTGGTGAGACTGCAAGATCAAGCCTGACTTTTGCCTCATCAATCGCGAGCTTAAACCTCTGAACGCTCTTTGAGATGTCTGGCTTTCTGATTGCATTCTCAACCAATACGAGGAACTCACGTTGGGCTTCCTTAGCGCTTCCTGATGAACCCAAGATTGATGATCTGACATTAACTTGTGCACCGAGAATGCAGTAAACGAATGCTTCAATCGACTGATTCAGTCTCGCTGTCCCAGCTTGCGTGAAGCCTTCTGACTTGTATGCCATGACGAAGTCGAATTGTCTCTCGCAAAAAGTTCTCCAGGTTGATCCTGGGCGTGAATTCATGGGTGTTGTAACCAAAGGGATGGCAAAGCGTAATGTAAGGATAAGAAGAGGAAATGTGAAACGTTCATAGGCATACGGGACTTGTTGAGTGATTCAATCGAACTTTAGGTGAGCTTCTCTTGACTTTTGAGAAAAAAAACTAATAAAAATGAGTTTTCCAATAGACCCAAGCAATCCTGGTGAATCAGTTCAAGGAATGACGAAGATATGAGCAATGAAAAGATTGTCAATCCTGCCAATTTAACTGAACACGAAGACGCAGGGACTAAGAAGTATGTGGATAAAAAATAGAAACAATTGATTTATTCATTTATTTGCCAAATATACCTCCATAACTCTCATCATTAAGACATTCATCAGAGAAAAAGCATCATGCTGGTATCACACAGACCATAGCTCAAACAGTGAATTATGTCATCAAAATTCTAGTTGAAGCAATTCACCTACTTTATACATTTTGTCTAGTTGAAGCATAATACCAGTTTTACCATATTAAGTAGTTCACTATTTTAACTAGTTTGTGCATTTCGTTTATTTTCACCGCTTTAACTACTTTGAACGTTTTAACTACTTCTCCTCATTCAACTAGTGTATGCATTTTGTCCAGTTCAATGCTTTAGCTAAGTTGACTACTGACCAGCTTCTTTGTGTATTTTGTTCCGTCTGGCCGTTTAAATTAGTTTTATTATTTTAACAACTCGAATCAATTCAGCCACTTCGTGCATTTTGTTCACTCTAACCGTTTGTTCAGTTTTTTCATTTTCGCTAGTGTGACCGTTTGAAGAAGTTGAACTAAGTCAGGTCGTTTCTGCATTTTGTTTAGTTTAACCGTTTTAGCTAGTTTCACCATTTAAACCTGTTGAATCAATCCAGTAAACTTGTTTAATTTAGTTTGATTTTAATAGATTAAACCAACTCAGCTAGTTTGTGCATTTTATGCAGTTTACCCCTTTTTAGCTAGTTTGGCCCGTTTAACGAGTTAAACCAATGAGGTAGATTTTGCTTTTTCTGCAGGTTAACCATTTTAGTTAGTTTGACCATTTCAACAAGTTAAACTAATTCAATTAGTCTGTGCATTTTTTTCCGGTTTAACCGTTTTAATTGAAGTGACCATTTTAACCAATTGAACCAATTTAAGAATTTTGTCCAGCTTCACTGTTTTAAACAGTGGCCCATAGGGTACACGCTATCCATTTTTTTAAATTCAAATTTTAAAAAAAATTACGAAACTGTCGTCTCGCCCACAGAAACAATGTGCATGACAGCCGATCACGTAGGACGTAGTAAGTTTCCCATTAATCGCGCGATAATTTATCATTTATCGCGAGATAATATATTAGTCATCGAGCGATAATTTATCATTTATCGCGTGATAATTTTTCATTTATCGCGTGATATTTTGAGTTCATTGCGCGATAAAATTGAATTTGAAAAGTGGATAGGGTGTCCCCTAAGGGCCGCCATATCTATGGGCCACCATAATTTCAGCTAGTTTTACCATTTGACCCAGTTTAACCAATTCGGTAAGTTTGTGCATTTTACTCAGTATAACCGTTTCAGCTAGATTGGTTGTCTTAACCAGTTCAGCTAGTCTGCGCATTTTGTGCAGTTAATTTGGTTTACGTAGTTTGACCTTTTAACCAGTTGAACCTAATAAGCTTCTTCAGTCTAACCGTTTTCGCTAGTTTGACCATTTTAACTAATTGATCAATTCAGTTAGTTAGTGCATATTGTTTATTTCGACTTTTTTCTGCTAGTCTGAACATATTAGCCAGGTAATTCAGTTTGTGCATTTTGTTCAGTTCAACCGTTTAAGCTGGTTTGATCATTTTAACCAGTTGAAAGAATTCAGCTAGTTTTTTCATTCCATGCAGTTTAACCGTTTTAGCTAGTTCGACCATTGGAGCCGAATGAACCGATTGAGCTATTGTGTCCAGCCTCACGCCTTTTTAGCTAGTTTGAACCAATTCTGTTTGTTTGTGCATTCTGTTCACTTTAACCATTATAGCTTGTTTTACCATCTCAGCAAGTTGAACCAACTCTGCTAGTTTGTGCATTTTGTGCAATTTACCCGTTTTACCTAGTTTAGCCATTTTAAACAGTTGAACAATTCAGTTAGCTATTGAATTATGTTCAGTTCAACTGTTTTATCCAGTTGAATCAGTTAATTAAACACATTTATAAAAAACTTTTGTGCAATCAAACTTTAGTGCTTCAAATTGGCCCGCAAGGTCTATGCAGCAAGAAACTCTACTTATTGTTAATTGTAAAAGTTCTTTAGTATCTTCTTAAAGCGTGTTTTTTTTGTGAATTTGAATTATCGTAATAATTGCTACTACTGCAAATAAAAAACAAATTTTTATGATGACAATAATTATATTAGCAGCAATATGGTTATGATACTCGTGAATATAATACTAGTAATAGTGAAAGGGATGATGATGATGATGATTGGACTAAGACTTTATAGGGTAGAAGTTGAGAAACACTTAGAGGAAGAGTCTGAGGTGAACAAAATTCGATTAAAAAAAATCATTAAAAAATGTTTCCATCAGGCGTTGCAAATCGATAGTCAATGAATTTTTAAAATCACTAAAACCTGTTTCCATGAGGTGTTATAAATCGAAAGCAGGCGAATTTTTAACTCCCACAAATCAGTGCAAGCACCCAGAAAGTAATGATCGTAAACTCGTAATCTTGAATCCGCTGGATCGACAGCTAACGAATTAATTTTTAACCCCCACAAATCATTGTTAGTAAGCAGATGGTAATTATTGTACACTTGTAGTCTCGAGTTGCTTTACACAGTGGCTCATTTTAATTATTCCTTCTCTGACCTGGTTTTGTCATTTGTAGAGAAGCAAAAATCTACCCTCGTCAGCTGAAGCACTGGTTTTCTTTACGGGCCATCAGCCTTGTTCTAATTATTTCTGAAGAAGAGGAATGAAAGAGAAACTGAAGGAGTTTTCCCGATAATCGGGTGAGTGAATTTTTTTCCCTAATTTTTATCCTCTTGCTCAAAAATACTTTTGAATTGTTGTTGGCAAATATTTCCATGACCCTCTTCGAATAATTGTCAAGTGTCAGACGGTGACTCAGATGGAGCACTTAGACGTGGCGAAAGATGAGCTAATTTGGACAAGTCACTTGGAAAAAAAAAAGTAAAAATTGACAAAAAGTAAAATTTACCGATAAGGCTTTCCTTTACCACGCGCACTCGTTAATTATTGATCCATAACCATTGCGAAGTTCTGGTAATTAATTCCAATGTGTACTCTCAGTGCAGATCCCCATATCTTTAAGGTGTAGAAAGAGCTTTTAGTAGTTTCATGAACTTGTATATTTTCGAAATTGTTTAAATGTTTAGGTCAATAACTTTTACTTTTAGTCAAGGGAGACTGTCAAATAATACTACTAGAGAAATCCATTTGCTGAAGAAAGAAGTCTTTACCAAGCATTTAACTTAAATTCCTTAAGGTAATATTCAGTTTTGCTTGGTAAAACGCTTTGCATATGATATCATTTTATCTCATAGAAGGACAACTGAATTATGTTTTAACATCACGTCCTAAACTCATAAAAAAATCATGTTTTACAATATTTGCAAAATTTAACATCTAAAGCAATGATTTCAAGGTGAACAGGAGTTTGCATATGCAGATCAACTTTTTAGATTTGGAAAACTCTTTCACTGTCTTTCAGGCAATCATTGTTTTGCAAAAAAGTCAACCCAGTGTTAAATATTCGTAAGGCCGCAAAGTCGTCTTAAGCTGCAGTTCACCAATCATTATTAAATTTGATGTGTCGAAATACAAATTAACTTCCCACCGCCAACAGCCAACAACGCCCAACGCCATAATAAGTTATTTTAAAATATCGAACCAAGTCGTTTATTGCACTGAAACATGGTTTTATCCTCAAATGTTAAACATTTCTGACTTAGACAATACAGTTGGTCGCATTTCGAAGACACCAAAATGATGGGACTCGTATATTTTTCATAAGATGTTATGATTCGTATGTTGGATCATGTGTACTATAGGTGGACTCGGTCGACATATCGGGCGACAGTCGACCGATATATCGGTCGACTATCGGTCGACTATCGGTCGACTATCGGTCGACTATCGGTCGACAATCGACCGACTATCGGTCGATAGTCGACCGATAGTTGACCGATTGTCGACCGATAGTCGACCGATGGTCAACCGATATATCGACCGACTGTCGGCCGATGCATCGGCCGATATGTAGCGATCAACTGCCGGTGAAGTATCGGTCAAGTATCGGTCAAGTATCGGTCAAGTATCGGTCAAGTATCGGTCAAGTATCGGTCAAGTATCGGTCAAGTATCGGTCAAGTATCGGTCAAGTATCGGTCAAGTATCGGTCAAGTATCGGTCAAGTATCGGTCAAGTATCGGTCAAGTATCGGTCAAGTATCGGTCAAGTATCGGTCAAGTATCGGTCAAGTATCGGTCAAGTATCGGTCAAGTATCGGTCAAGTATCGGTCAAGTATCGGTCAAGTATCGGTCAAGTATCGGTCAAGTATCGGTCAAGTATCGGTCAAGTATCGGTCAAGTATCGGTCAAGTATCGGTCAAGTATCGGTCAAGTATCGGTCAAGTATCGGTCAAGTATCGGTCAAGTATCGGTCAAGTATCGGTCAAGTAGCAGTCAAGTATCGGTCAAGTATCGGTCAAGTATCGGTCAAGTATCGGTCAAGTATCGGTCAAGTATCGGTCAAGTATCAGTCAAGTATCGGTCGAGGATCGGTCAAGTATCGGTCAAGTATCGGTCAAGTATCGGTCAAGTATCGGTCAAGTATCGGTCAAGTGTCGGTCAAGTGTCGGTCAAGTTTTGGTCAAGTATAGGTTCACTTACCGACCATATCGCTCAGAAGAAAATAGGCTAAGAAAGAGTGCGAGGTTTTTTCGATATATGTTCCGATTTGGTAATGGAAAAATACATGGTAAAGTTGGTCGCTCTTGTGTAACTAATGTTGTACCTTAACGTATTTCCATTATTCCTAAAACTACCCGGCTTATGCTTTATCCCTGATGTAATGCTGCCCTTAATCCAACATATCTAAAATGATTATTATTCCTTAGCTCTTATAGCTCTAACAGGTCCTTAACGTTATTTTGCTTGTACAACGTTATCGATATTAACTGTCCAGTTTATGTCGGTAATGGGATCCACCTAAATTGTATCAGCTAAAATTGCAGTGTGTAACTACCCAGCTAAACGAAAAGTAAATGATCTTTTGAAACTGAACCAGGCGGTTAAACTCATAAGCAAAGCGATTTTATAAAGACTTCTTTTTGCAGTAGTATGTACATGTTGGTTTTGAATTAGAATTCACATGAGTACACCCTACGAGTACATTTAGAACTGAGAACTCAGATTCTTATAAGCGGGTAAGTACTGTAGTTTGACTTACTAAAACAAAATCAAGTCTGCAATGAATATCTAGTTGTCTTTGCCTCCAGATAATCCTCTTGCCATTTGGATTAAAAATTCTCCAAACATCGCATAGCTCCAAATTTTCCATCGCATTTTGCACTACCTTTAAAGCGTTCTGATGTGTTCTGGTGATGCCATTTTTTCAGAGAAAATTGAGAGAGTAAAAAACATCCTAAGCAGCTGGTCTGCTAGGAGACTTACTCTTCTAGGTAAAATCACGATAATAAAAGCTTTGGCAGTATCCCAAATTGTACATGTTTTAACCTCTTCCAACGCATCAAGGTGTACTTAAGGAAATCGATACCCTGCTATATGACTTTCTCTGGGAAAGCAAAGGGGACAAACTTAAAAGGACACAAATGATCAATGATTACGATAAAGGAGGCCTCAAGATGATAGATATTCAAAGCTTTAATAAATTGCTAAACAAGAAGTGGGTAAATGGAAACTTTTCGTAGACTTCCACCTCCAGAAGTGTAGGGGGAAAGTAATGTTTTTAAAGTGCTACTACGATCAAACTATCCATATCCATTTTTTATAATTTCGTGTAAAATATGACTGTCTAAAATACCTTGCTAAATATCAATCCATTACGACCATCAGAAATCTTTTTTGTATTTGTATTTTTATTTCCGAGAAGTTGCAGTCGCCATTTCTTTATCTCGTTCCAATTATAGCCTGGTTGAGAATTAGGGAAAATGACGTCAAATGCTCAAAATACCTCGCGTAAAATAACTCGAGTGTGCTAGACTATTGCAATGTTTGAATTTATTACAGGTAAAAAAAAAAACCCTTTTTTAAGAACCTAGATTTTAAGAAAAAAATAGATTAACTGAAAATGTTAGACAAAAATTGTACATTAAAACTCCTCTTTGAAACAGGTTCTTTTTTTTTTAGAAATTCAATCAAAGCAACAACACAGTTCCATGTATTAATGCTGAGTTTTGTTCTGTTTATCTTGGATAGCTTTGTAAACTTGGTAAATATATGCTTGGATTTTTAACGTATTATGCATACAATACCAAAAATAGGCCACGCCCTCCAATGACAAACAACTCATTTATTTTGAAAACTAGACTGCGAGCAGAGGGCGCGATCGACGAGCGGTGAGCGGCCAAGCAACGATCTCTTTTCGCTGTGACTGGCGCCCCTGCTGCTCGCAGATCACGGCCTCGCCCCTCATCGCTCGTCGATCACGTCCGCTTTTTCTTCGTTCGTTCCAGTGGGATTTCACTGCAAAAGAGACTGCTCGCAATCTATTTGAAAACAAGAACCTGTTAAAGAACCTGAGTAGCCAAATTTTCCAGTTAAGCACCATCTTTTATAATAACCTTCTTAGCCTTGCTTGGAAAAAATTAGGTTCCTATTAGCGGGTTTTTTACCGTATATGCTTCTGAGTCTAAAATTGAAAAAAATACCAAATTGCACCAATGTTGCACTAAGGTCACAGGAACTGTCCCGTTTCGGGGGAGGGGAGTACTCCCGTAAATTTTGAATAAGTGTGTGCCTCGAAGAGTCTTGAACCCTGTCCCACTTTAAGGATGAAACAAACGAAAATTGTCCAAACACGAAATATGACACCCTATTCAAGGAAAAACAATAACCAAACAACGGCTAACCACGCGCGGCAAAACACAAATCTCGATAAAATCGCTTTGTTGACAATTTTAGCGGAATTTGCTTTTTGTTTAGCTGGCCATTTACACACTGCAATTTTAGCCGATACAATTTACATATCCTATCTAAAGATCACAACGGAAACACAATGCTAACAGAGGCAAAACGATAACCGCCAAAACCATACCCTATCCCGCGGCACATACATAGACAAATGTACCCTATCCCGCGGCACATAAACAGACAAATTTCATTAAAACGTGTTGAATATATAGAAAAAATTAAGAAAGACTGTTTCCTAGCAGGTGCAGGACATAAGTGGGTATTATAAACTGAAATACGGTTGATGTAATGGTTCGTATGTATTTTAGTTGATATGTTTTCTGTTGTAAAAAAGACCTGAATGAAATACAATGTATACGAGGCATCGAGGTGAATCTCTTTATGGGCACATTTCTTGATGACACATTAATTGTTTCAAGGTAAAATGTGCACAGTTTTTGGCATTTTGGCTCTAATCTGGCTACAGGTTTTGCCGAAGATTTTGGGAATAATTCGGATGGCGCTATTTTTCTGTTGAAGTCACTACGGTGAGATCGACTTGCTGGGATGGAAGAGAAGAGAATAAAACGTGCTATAGCCATTCGCGAGAAGGAGATAAGGTGCAAATAAGCTTACATGTGTTCAATTGATCCTCAAAGGATAGTGACTAAAACACCACACGAGCACTACGAGTAACATACAAGTACATACGAGTAATTACGAGTCATACGGGCGCACACAGATACATATGAGTAACATAAAAGTAACATATACGAATACATGGAGTAACACACAGATAACATACGGTCAAATGTGGGTAATACGCATGAAATCTGCAAAGTAAAATACTAGAAATTGGACCTTTAACGGAAATCGTCGATTTGTTTTTCACTGCTCGGTATGGAGAGAAATTAGCATTTGAGGTGTGTGTGTCTGCGTGTGTGATGGGGGTGGGGGTGCTGGGAAGAGACCTTCCTTAATGCTTCCTGTGAGCCTATTACTGGATAAAATAGCAATAACAAAACTAATAATAAATTAAAATACTATTCAATCCTGTAGGCTGAACAACAACGCTGATTTCCTACGGTTACCACCCTCCCGAGGTAATACCCGGGACAAGATCGGCCCTTGTGACCCTGGGGTGGAAAATGTTTGAAGTTTTCAGTTTTTCCCGTGGGTAGGGGGTTGGGCAACTTTAAATAACTACCCACACAAAGACTCCTGGGGCGAAACGAGATATGTATTATTTTACTATTTTTTATAATTATTTCATTATTTCTCATTTCTTTTATTTTCATTGTATTTCTTATTATTAATTTATGTTATTTCTATTTTATGCAGCAATAGGCTCACACGAAGCACACGCAAACACACCCTCAAATGCTAATTTCTCCCCACCATAGTTAGTAGAGTCTCCTCTACTAACTATGTCCCCACACTACCCCGTTTTGTACATATGATATCATTTGCACATTTATCGCGATTGACTACCTAAATTACCCCGACCTGCTCCCGTGCTGGTCTCGTAGCTCAGTCGGTAGATCTAATTCGGAGGTCGTGGCTTCAATCCCCACTTGGTCAAATTTTCTTTGCCCCGTGAGGACTCCCAAATTTCCTTTAAAATGGTAGTAACCCAGGGGGATTTATTGTATCGGCAGTATTGCCTTCTTCCAGCACCCAAACATTTATTTTAAAAAAATTACAATTTATATTACGGTGCTTCGCGGTTCACATCCTATATCTACATCATTTGAACCAATGAATACACCGAGCAGTAAAAACAAATCGAAGGTTTCCGAGAAAGGTCCAATTTCTCGTATTTTACTTTGTTTTTACAAATCAAAGGAAAGAAAGTCAATTAAGCTTTCGCTAAAATGCATGCGATCAAAAACCATTTCCCATTTGAGTTTTGAAATGTAATTTTTTTTTTGATGACAAACTGCAGTTACCAATATACATCTTGTATTACGGAGGAAAGTAAGGAAATTAACCAACGTTTTTTTAAAACACTTGCACACAGCCATTGTTTTGCTCCATTTTGTCGGACAAATATCTCGAAACAGTTGTATCCCTATGAAGTGGATTTACAAAGCTACGGAACCTAATACGATCTATATTTTCAACCGTCACCACCATTTAGTACACCAGCGTTGAAGACTACATCATCGGAAAATGAAATTTCCTTACTTGCGGTCCAATGGGAACAAACAGTGTTAGAATTGTTTTGACGTTTACTAAAAACACGAGCTTGATATAGAATGAAATAGAAATCAAAACTTTATGAGTGCGGCTGGAAGTATTGCGAGTTCACTCTACCGACGTCCCGTTTGCCGTCATGTCTCAAACTGGAGGTTTTTAACCCTTTAAATAGTCGAATTGTGTGCTCTTTATCGACTGACGGTGACACTTTTTTTTAAAGAATAATGACAGCGGCGGTGGAAAAACAAGTTAAAATGCCATTCATTGTCCAATGAAATAAGCTTCCAAAGCTCAGATAATAAAACCAAATATAACCTAAACTTTGAAAAGGGTGTAGTAAGTCTCCAACGCATAAACATCGTGCGTTGTAGATCTCATAATTTTGATCTACTGTAAGTGAACACAGATCCATAATTCTCACACCACATCTATCTCCGGAAAAGTAACAGGCAAAGTCAATAGGTTGAATATACTTGAAAAACTAGAGAGGGTAAAGGACCGTGCACTTAGGTATGACATGTATTTATAGCAAAGACCCTTCATTAAGAAAGAATGCTCAATATGATTGGTTTACAAAACACATTAAAGGGTCGTCTCACCCAAGATATGTTAATTACGATAGACAGATGTTTTCAAAAGAAGACACCCACCACTACAGCTAATTCATTTTAAGTAAAGAACACGCATCGTAATTAAAGGGGCACAAATATGCTTTGATACCTAAAGTAAGATGTACAAAACATGGTCTAAGGTCTCTTCGTTACTTCACCGCTGTAAGGACTTGGAATTCGCTGCCGGAGACGATACGCGCTATGGTCGGCGCAAGAGAAATTTAAAACTGGATTCCAGACACGCAATTTACATCTAAATTATGAGGTAATCATATTACTTATTAGAGTTTTATATCTTTTATCGTGGAATAAACCCTCCCCCCCGGGGGCAATGAATTATCGGCCAAGTATCAGTGAAGTATCGGTGAAGTGTCGGTCAAGTATCGGTGAAGTGTCGGTCAAGTATCGGTGAAGTGTCGGTCAAGTATCGGTGAAGTACCGGTGAAGTATCGGTCATGTATCGGTCAAGTATCGGTCATGTATCGGTCAAGTATCGGTCGTGAATCGGTCAAGTATCGGTCAAGTATCGGTCAAGTATCGGTCAAGTATCGGTCAAGTATCGGTCAAGTATCGGTCAAGTGTCGGTCAAGTATCGGTCAAGTGTCGGTCAAGTATCGGTCAAGTATCGGTCATGTATCGGTCAAGTATCGGTCAAGTATCGGTCAAGTGTCGGTCAAGTATCGGTCAAGTGTCGGTCAAGTATCGGTCAAGTATCGGTCATGTATCGGTCAAGTATCGGTCAAGTATCGGTCATGTATCGGTCAAGTATCGGTCATGTATCGGTCAAGTATCGGTCATGTATCGGTCAAGTATCGGTCATGTATCGGTCGAGTATCGATGGTTTAAGACTATATCGGTCGACACATTTATCGGTCGACTATCGGTCGACTATCGGTCGACTATCGACCGATAGTCGGTCGACAGTCGACCGATAGTCGGTCGACAGTCGACCGATAGTCGGTCGATTGTCGACCGATAGTCGACCGATAGTCGACCGATAGTCGACCGATATATCGGTCGACTGTCGCCCGATATGTCGACCGAGTCCACCTATAGTACACATGATCCCGTATGTTAATAGCCCTAACGATTTTCGTTTCAGTAAAATTTGCGGAAATTTATCATTTTAGAGGTGAGTTATAATTTCTTCCTGACTGGGTTTTTCTGTTATTGCTAATAGATTCTCCTTTCCAAGCTTAAGATGGCGGAAAGTTCATCCTGACACGCATGTGTCAGCTACAGCAGTGTTTAGTAGAAAAGTAACAACACGTTAACTAAATATACAAGTTGCCGTCACTTTATTCAAAAAGAAACGAGTCAGCTGTGTAAGGCCAAGGTTCTGTACATCCCATTGTGTGAGGTGAACAAACCGATAAATGGGAATTCATATATAGCTTGCGAACGGTCTTTCTGTAGTGCACGATCGCTGAATCAATTCGGCATTTCATGCAGTAACTAGAATCGTTTTCATCACCGGAAACGACATTATGACAAAAATGATATATTTTGCAGGTGTAATAATCAGAGATGGGAAATGAACGAGTCTGTTTACCCTAGCAACCAATCAGATGCAGCCGTGCAGCCCAGTTATGGAAATATTTTGGCTGCTATCTTGGGAAGTCTTCTAATAATCAGCACGTTAATTAGGAATTCTCTCTTGTGCATAAACTTTTACTTGTTTAAGGAACTCAGGACTGTGTGCCACTATTTCGTCATAAGTCTCAGTGCAGCGGACATCTTGGTTACTTTGGTAGCTATGCCTTTCTGGTGTGCTCCGCAGGTCACTGCAAATCAATAGTTATTTAGTCAGGAGTTGAGAATTTTATATGGTTATTTTGTGCGAGAGCGCTTCAATTATGAACCTTACAGCTGTTTCAATCGACCGACATGCAGCTATTTGAGATTCCTTTTCTTACCAAAATGTTATGACTTCCGTGCAAGCAATCGGCATGATTGTTTTTGTTTAGCTATACTCCTTACTAGTCTCAGGACTGCAGTTAGCGAGTTGGCCTACTTAGTCAAGCTATATGCTTTTCATCGCCCTTTCTAGCTTCTTCTTGCCCTTGTTTATAATGATCAATGCAAGAAAACAAGTCCTCCTTCTAAGAAGAGGCAGGAGCTATGCAATAGATGTGAAAGTCGCCAAGAAAATCGCTCTTTTGATTGGTTTGTTTGTCATTTGTGGGGGACCATTTTTCGCCATCATTCTTTGCTTTGCTTACGATCAGTCATGTCCAGTACCAAGCTCGCTGTTTAACGTTATCAAGTGGATGGAGTACATAAGTTCATGTCTGAATCCAGTTATTTACACTTTCCTTAATCGCTGTTATAGAAGAGCCTTTCGTAAACCTTGCAAGCTTGTACGCAAAGGTCGTCACAAACCCGAGTCTAATGCAGGATCTCAGCTAAGAGACTGCTCGTTTACTGGTAGCCATCAGGCCTCGGGCAGTGTTGTGGATCAAAGGTGTGAACGACTGGGCCAATAATTGGTGTTTGTTTGGGACCCAGCAAAGATTCAGCAATCTGGTCAAAATTATTTATTCAAAAAGAGAACAATTGATGTGTACAACATCATTCTCTTGTGTAATAAACCGATGGCCAGCAATAGTATGGTACAAAAATACCTGTCATGAGAACTCCGTCACTACCCACTTATTCTTTAATTTTGCTTTTGGAGTACATTTTTGCTTTTTGATGAAAAGTATTTTCCTTGAGAAAAGTGGACGAGTTGTTTTCCAGGTCTATTTTTACTCTTGATACCGCTATAAAGGGCTTCAATTCCTCTTATACCAGGTCACCAGAACGGTGATAAATTTTTCCATGCAGCATAACAACGAGAAACTGTCCGTATAGGATAAAAATATGCGACTGACGTTAGCCTTTTTCAATCACGGATATTCAAAGCTCTATAGAGAGTGTAAGTATACATTTGATATTAATAAAATGCAGGGCAGAGGACCTCTTTTTTCCGGCCTACATTATTTTTTCGGCCACTACTTTTTTAAAGGCCAAATTAGCTGGTAGCAGAGCAAAGTTTAAGATTAGAAAAATTATATATTCTTCAGTGCAGTCACGTGCATTAAGAGGACTCCTGTTTAACATTAGGGTTTTGCTCATTCAAAGTAACTGACACAAAAAGTCTACAGCTTCAGCTTACGGCTTCAAGATCATTGAGAATTTGAAAATTATAGAGAATGAATACTTCTGTCTATCTGAGTGACCTCAGCTTGGTCGTCTTCCAGAAAATGAGAAAGTGCCATTCCAGATGTAAAAGATGGTCTTAATTGGTTCCCAATTTGGAAAGCACAAAGTAAAAACGATAAAAATAACAGTGAAAGTAGTCGCTTACTCATTAAGATTTTGGTTTTCAGAAAAAACCTTTCTAATCTAAACTGAGTTCTGGAATATCTAAACTACCAAATTCAGTCTGTGTTTCACTGGGATCGAAGCCCTTTACATTGAAGAGGACGTCTTTCCACTTTCTAAAGGAGAACGTTTTCGTACTACCATCTTCTTCCTCAAATTCAAATCCAAAGCAGGATGCTTTGATACAAGGTAATTCTTTACTTTTATACTTGAGCATCACACCCCACTCTGCATCACAGTCTTGGCAGTGCAAAGGCCCTAAGGAAACCATAGGTTCGTTAGAAAGGTATGACTGGAGCATACTTTATACTGGAAGACTCGGTGCTGCTCTTGAAGCGTATTATCATGTATGGCTCTCCAGCAGGGCTGAATCGCAAGTATGTTACATTGGCTAGAAAATGGTAAAAATATCACCCTGACAGCCTCAAAGCCTTTCTTTACTGAGGTCCCTTATTGTTCAGTGGAGAATAAATATTTACTTGGGCTCAGTGGAGATTTTGGATGATGAATTGGGACAGGAGTCGAGATAAGGTGTCAGTCATACTCAAACTGAATTCAAACGTTGGAATTGTAAAGCTTTAAATTCTGATAAATCAGTCTCAATTTACCTCAATTTATCAGCGATAGAGTTATCATTCAAGGGGTCTCGGCCTGAGGATCCCACTTTTTTTACCTTGTTTGTTCCTTCTATCTATGAATACAAATGGTCTGTCCTTTTCCTTTTCAAAGGAAAAGGACAGAACAGCTTCTCAGATACAAAGTTTACCAACCTGTTAGTTCAATGTCATTGATCTTCCGGGGAGACTTGGATTTCTTAAAATAAAACTTCGAAGGAAAGTCTTGGTCAATAACCACATGGTGGGCTTCCTTTATACATCGGATACTAATTCCACTGCAAGCAAACACTTGACACTTCCGGCAAAATAATTTTACTTTTTCTTGATGCCTCTTGCCTTTCTCATATTTCTTGATCGTTTCTTTTCTTTGTCGTTGGCTGATGGTTCTCCTTTGAAGATCTAAAATCTTTGAAAGGGCAGAAGAATATCTTTCCTAATCCAGCAGTAAACTTCAAAGGGGAGACGTTTTTTACGACTTTCTTAGTAAAGCATCACACTTACCTAGAAAGATCCGAGTTATCGAACGATTACGATTCTTCTCTTGGAGAAATATCGTAAGAAATGTGACGAGCGAGACACGGACCATGCACGCCCATAACAAAATCAGGTTTCTTTTCTTCCCTAATTTATGAATATTTTTCATTACCTATTTGTTTCATCCTGACTTCCTTTTACAAGGGACAGCTCCTTTCAATTAAGCAACATTTACTGATGTTAAGACCGTTTTTCATTGATATTTTAGAAGGGATGTACCTTTTCCTTGTATTCGTCAACATTCATTGCCTTGACCTCCCTAATTGCATCCTCCATCATCTCCTCTCTGATCAAATTTAGATTTTCCTTCTCGATAACACCAGTTTCTTTTCCTGCCACTACTTCATATTGTCCTTCTCTGTCACGCACGCGCCCACGGGACTGAACGCTGGCTATTTCGTTACCTCTGACGTCATAACGTATGACGAATTTGCAGTCTGGTATATCGATTCCCTCCTCACCGACTGTAGTAGATACTAAAAGGTTTACCCGGCCGCTGCGGAAATTTGCGATGACTTCCTCCTGTTGACACTGGGTCATTCCATCTGTACGGAAAAGAAACAATTTGTATAAATGAAAGTTTTATTTCCACTGACCTCAATGTAAGTAATCTAAGATAGTTATTTTTTCATGGGGTGCTTACCACAGTCAGAACTAGGTACTCAGACTGGTCCATTTTAAAGGAGAACTCTATTGTCTGTTAGACCTGTCTAACCATCCCTAAACCAATCCCTAAACTGGTTCCTAAGTTGTAATGATTCTGCAAACATCAAGGAAAACTGTTCATCCAATGAGCCAATGAGTGGTTTCACTTCATATTTGGTTTCATTTACCTTATATTTATTTTGCTCGTGGAAAATCATTAATGACTGTGAATATATGAAAATCGTACATGTGAACTGCGGTTTAAGAGCTAATATGAAAGCGATCTTCGCAATACTGAAAACTCACAAAGTAGTAGTGAAAATGGGGCCCGAAAAAATTCAGGTCTGTGCGAGATTTGAACCCATGACCTTTGCAATACTAATGCAGCGCTCTACCAACTGAGCTGACAAGCCAACTGGGAGTAGGTCATTGTGCTGGTTTGTAATAAATCCGTGAAGTCATGAATCAATATATGCAAATCATATAAAAGAACTGCGATTTAAAAAAATTGAATATGAAAGCGATGTTCGCAGTGATGAACACTACTTAAGCAGTTGTGAATATAAGACCTGAAAGGCCTCCCATTTAGCTTGTTAACTCAGTTGGTAGAGCACTGCTCTAGTATCGTAGAGGTTATGGGTTCAAATCTCGTACAGGTCTCGTATAGTGCATGTGCCATAATTATCTCATTCTCGAATAGATGTTAAGCATAATTGTTTAGGTACATTCCTCGATCGAGAGTTATTAATACAATGTCCGCTTGGTTAATTTACCGAAAACTGATAAATAAAAGATAAATGTATGGGAAGAGTTACGGACCCTCTCCTTTCCCAGTACCAACAAGGCGTTCAGCCCTAATAAATCTTAGATCGTGGTTCTCATCAAGCCAGGCCTTCAGTGCTTTGGTACTTTCACGGGTTTTAGTGAAGAGCATTCCTTTGGCTGTTTGTTGACCTCCTTCCTCCACGCATGCTTGGTACTTTTGTTTCAATAATGAGGCAACAGCCTCAAGTTTTGGGTTTCTAAGTTCTCCTTTCTCTTTTATCTTGAGGTCGAGATCCTCCCTGGCCTAAACGGGAATTTGGAAACATTTGTCAAATTCACCTTTTCAAGGACATCATAACTTAATTTTATAAACGAGTTGATCGAAAATTGTACCATGGGTAGGCAATAATTCAATCGCACCAGTTTCGATACGACACACTCGTAACAAGCAATACCAATACTCGTAAGAACAATTAAAGAAATTGTTTGGTTAGGAAAGTGGGGAACAGCTTCTTACTAGAAAAAAGATTTAGCTGTTATGAAGTTTAGGTGATCATTACAATTCTTTTGATGTTAGATTAAAAAGAAGAAATATTCATACAAAGCTGCGTTTCCAAGCAAGCTGAAGTGAGAGTAAAGTAACGTGTAGTCCAAGCCAACTAAAGGTTCTTAATGAAACAGCAGTAGCTTTCTTTGCGATTTTCACAAAAGTGCAAGTTGTTTGCCATGAAAATGAACCGTAGCTACAGGTAAAGCAATAGAATCTTACCTTTTGGTACAAAGCCCTTAAATTTCGATCAATATCTTTAAATTTGTCTTCCCTTTGTCTGTCATGGAATTCCGTAACGTATTTCAGTGCATCTTTGACACGGCAGCATTTCTTGATAGCCAGAGCAGTATTATACACCTGTAAGTGTTGAACCAAAGTACACTGTTCACGGCTTTTGTGGGTGACAGAGTCTCGATCTAGTTCCTTTAGCCATTGCTGATACTGCTGCCCTCCCCTGTCGTTAGGAGTACCATTTCGTCGAGATAACCTTGGCAACATTTGTTCAATGTTTACCATGACGGCGTTCATGATTTCATCGAAGTAATCCGTTTCTCCATTCGCTATTTCGTGGCAAGTACGTATGCACCTCCCGGTAAATCCTGGAACAGAATATACAGTCAAGCAATTAGAATCGCAGTATTCGTGATACAGATAAAACGTGACTAAGAGGCTATTTACTATGCTGACTCTGAAGCTAAAGGAAGAATCCCTTGTCAATCGTTTTTAGAATCAAACACTATGGTTACCATGTCACAACAAAACTAAGTAGCAGACCAACCTCGCCTCAAGATTTTCGACGTGACTAAGCTGTGGAGGCGAGTAGTATGCCGTCATAGATTTCGGTGGAGACACATAGGTATTTAAAAATTATTCGAAACTGGTGACTAACACTGGATTTTGGGGAGATAAAATACTAAACCCCGTAAAAGACATCAATTAGGTAAACTAAGGCGTGCGTATCGGTGCTGTTATTTGAATTGTATCATAACATATCACGATTGAAACCCTTATGCATGTCTTGTATTATCCCTTATCAAGTCAATAGAAGACCCATTTTCTACCGCTCAGGTAAAAGAGTTCGGACATCATTTGATTCTCTTCAAGTACTGCATGGTGCTATGGCCTTACACTGATGATAACTCTTTCATTATATTAGTAACTTTTCGTCCATTACGGTGGACAAACCTTGGAGATCTTTCTTATGTTTCTCTACAGTAACAATTGCGGAGCAGTCAAGGTTTGAACACAACTGGAGAATGTGATCTTGGGCCTCAATCCTGCTCTTTGCTTTTCCAACACCTAAGGAAGCCGTCAGCCCAATGATCTGTGGAAGGTTTTGTCTCTCTTGAGTCAGTTCCTGACCACCTCGAGAACCATACTTGATCCCCAGGTATTTGAGCATGATGTCGTTGTACGGATGGCCCTTATCTGTGTGATGACACTCGTCAAATATGAGTAAAGAGTAATCGGTGATACTGACTCTTCTGGATTTAAGAGCATCAACCAGGATCTGGGCGGTAAGAACTATGACGTCATTCTCCTCAGTGATCTCGTCAAGTTGTTTGTCCTGAGCATTAGCTCCTGATATGTCTGTGACATCATGGCCGTCAACTCTAGCAAAATGAATAACATGTGTGACTTTTAAAATTTACCCTCAAAATCAACCTGTCTATGACAAATACTATCAACTAACCACGAGAATATGCCCTAAGTTACTGCAAGGGAATAATCTTGTGATGGTTCCTCGTCACGAGAGAAATGCCAAGGGAAAGGGACCTAAGCTTTTATATCAAATGAATAAAGGGGTAAGTTTCTAAAGAAACTGTGGTGCTGCGTCGGTGGGAGAGTAAAGCAGGTAATTTAGTGTTAACAACTGGGTTGAAAACGTAAATTAGCCACCGTAAAGAGTAACAAAGCTGACGTTTCGAGCGTTAGCCCTTCGTCAATCGCTCTGACGAAGGGCTAACGCTCGAAACGTCAGCTTTGTTACTCTTTACGGTGGCTAATTTACGTTTTCAACCCAGTTGTTAACACTAAATTACCTGCTAAGCTTTTATATCGTTTGCGTTGTAGGTAATTTAATCTTTAAAGTCTTTCCACCAGGTAATAGATTGAGGAACTAGTTATAGGTTGGAATGCATTGAAATTCTAAACACTTGCACACTCAGTGACGGAAAATCTGTCTGCCTGTCTGTCTGTCTGTCTGACTGACTAACAGACTGACTGACTCAATGACTGATTGACAGACTGCCTGCCTTTCTATCTGATGACATATTGCTCCCCACTCCTTCCTAGTTCAAACGTAACGTAACAAAAATTACTACACAGCATGAAGACGTGTTACCTGTTGGACAAGTAGTAGTCAAATCGCTGCCTCTGTTGTAGAACCAGATTAACTTTGTTCACAATGAACAAAACCTTTTTGCGAGGTATAGAAGTAGATGCCGGTGTCCTACACTTGTTCTCTGTGGCTTTGGCTTTCAGCTCTGCCAAGTGTGCTATAGCTATTGCAAGTGCTACGTAAGTCTTTCCACTGTTTGTTGGCGCGCAAATGATGCAGTTGTTCCCTTTCAACGCGGGGATTGAAAGCTCTTGTTGGTATGAACGGAGTTCAAGTTTCCGACTTGCGCTTTTGTCGAGAAAAACTGTAAGGGAAATGTCAAACTGAGAAAATTTTATCTTTGAGTCGTGAGATGAAAACAAAAGGAAACGTTGAATGTGAAGGGTAATCAGAAACTTAACATTTGATTAACATATTCAGGCGAAAAAAAAAAACAAAAACAATCAGAGATTAGAATACAGGAGTATCACCATACCTGGAGGAATGCGTACTTTTTTCATTTTTTGCGTTTCGTCTGAAAGCTCAGTTGAATTACTACCTGAAAAAAAGAAATTTGACCAACTTGAACGAGTGATCACATAATGCAAATTTAAACGCCTCTCTTTGGCGCGATAAAGAAACTCTGCTGGAGCAATGCGCTTTGCTTGATCTCGCGTCTCGATAGTTTACAGACAGTATTTCATACCACTGCTAACAACTTCAATGAATTCTGAGATTACTGTCGTGTCCAAGTGTTATCAACTTAATAAATGACACTTTCTTCAAGTTCCAGAAAGCAAGCAGAAGTTTCAAAAATTACATTGAAATGACCAAAGAAATGGAAAAAAGATTCTACCTGCCAAAGTTTTACACGCCCATTCATATTCCTCCTCCATGATATGAATACTCATTTTAAGATGATTGTTATCAGCACCTATTCCATGAAGCAATTTTTCTTTCAAAATTGCCCTCAGCTTTCCATTGCCATAATCTTCCCAAATTTGATCAGCGGCTGACTTCTGAGACACTCGAAGTTTGCAAGCTGGCAACTTATCTTTCGTTTCTTGAATTACTGCTGAGAAAGCTGCGCCTTCTGGTAAATCCTGGAATAAGGAAATTGAGACTGCGTTGGTAAGATACATCACATGGGTAAAATACTGGTGCTTATCTGTGTAAACAAATTTGATACGGATCATTTGTTGTATCAATGAAATTAATGAAGTTAATTAATCTTGAACTGTGGTGAGTCCCGTAAGTCTGTTAGGTAGATAAGCAGGTGAAGTTTTTCCCAATTAAAAAAAAGGAACACATCATATGATGAATCAAAATGAATATTGATTTAAAATCAATAGATATCGATTAGGCAATTCTGAGCAACGTCAATGTCGTGGTTACACTATAACACATGGGGCTTTACATTAAGCCAAAAGTTTGGTGATTTATGGTCTGAAATGGAAAGGAACCGAGAAGAATTTCCGGAACAGTTTGTCAGATAGTCAGAGATATTAAAACCGGCGATGATTTTTGTCGAATGGAAGGCACCCGTGGTGAGGAAACAAGCCTGGGCTTACCAAAGGAAACTCATGAAGGAAGGAAAAATTCATCATAATCCCCAGTACCGATTTTCATTTTGATTCACGCTAAAGCAGTGGCACTTTCCGCGTTTTACGTACAAATCAAGTTACGTTCAATTTCAAAAAATATGGGGCGTTCGCGTCAGAAACCAAAGCTTTAGATTGATATTTTCATGTTCTACAACAACGTGTAACAGTTTCGAACATGTTTATCAGTCGATTCTGTGCCCATTTCCTTAAAAGCTATTAAACGGTAAGGCTCAAATCACGTCTCCAATCTATATCTCCGTTTCGATTTAGCAAAGGAAATTACTAGAAGCTGAGGTTCTAATGAACAGTAGATCAGCTCGGGCGTGGACTGAGAACAGAAACCCCGACAGTAGATTCTTTGAATTTACACCTGGAGCTAAACGCTTCTAACATACGTTGTGTTGAAGTTGAGGTGTGGCGTTGTGAGGGACGGTAAACACATCCAATCATTCGCGGAATTCTAACCAAAAATATGAATACCTCTTCATCGACGTCTTCCTCAGCGTTGCCGCCAAGACCGCTAAAGGTCACTTTATGGCCTCCACGCATTACACTCAGTGTGGTCCAAGTGAATTCGCCAGTCTTTGTTTAAAAACAACTCGCGAGTGCAAAGCAACTCCTTAGTAATAAACATTTTATACCTAGTTTGCCTAAAAATTATTTCAGAAACTTTTTGAACTTGAGGAACGTTTGTAAGGGCGCCTTATTTAAGTAATGTGTCAGATTCAACGGCAGCGTAAAATACTTCGATGATATCAAACTCCTGAACAACTGTCATGTACCTTGTCATCTTTCAAATATTCTTTTTACAATTATGAACGTTTCCTACCGCATGCAACTGATTACGCAGTTGAAGGGTGCTTTCCGATCTGATGTCTTGAAACTTTCTCCAGATTTCGTTCTCCAGTTTCTCGCAATACTTTTTTGTTTCTTCGTTCATTAGACGGATTCTGACGCCAATTTCTGTATTGTTGAAAAATGGAATAAAAAGTCCTCGTCTGAGTATTTTAAAACAGATTACCATGTCTACTATGGAAGCTTAGCACAACGGCGTGTTCTCTTTGTGTGAGTTTCCCACAGAGCAGCTAACTGAAAGTTTTATACCAATAAAAGGGCTAACTGTAACTTGGCTTGTAACTTTTAACAGAGGTGAACCTTATTACATCTTTTACATACCTGCTGCTGTACCCAAAATTCCGAGTCGAGAGCAATTTTCACCTTCGATTTCCTCTAAAGCAGAAGGAACTAGAAGGATAATTTGTATATTGCAATTTAGTTGGAATACCTTGAGCTGGCGTCATTTAAAGGTGATTTGATAAGCAACTTTTTACTTCAAAGATGATAACCTTTTAATTTCCACATAGTATATTTATTACCTTTAAAGTGTGGGTCAAGCAGTAGTGCTGATTGTTGATTTCCGATATTTCTAAGAGCTCTAACAAGCGCGTCAAATGTCTTTTGGCCCTCTGGTCCATTCTGTTTCTTTAATTTGTCGAGAAGAGTCGCTGTCGCGTAAGCGGGTCCTTCATTCCGTTCCTCGCAAGTGATTTTCTCTTTATCCCATTTTGGTAAATTCAAATGGTCTAGCAGCTTAGTTGGTGCGACTTCCTCGATTAAATGTGGTGTTCTTTCATCAAGGAGATCGATCCAAGTTGCTTCTGGAATTGTCATGATCAGCTTACTTACTGACGGTCTACAATTAAGTAAGTGTTGAGGTTGACTTAAGCGCACCATATAAATGCTCCTGAAAGGGGATTTATATGGAAATTACGTTCGATTTGTTCCAAAATTAATTTTTGCTTTTGAAGGCAACTTTCGCTTTCCTAACTTTCACTTTCAAAAGTTAGCGTTAACATAAACACACCATATAAATACTCCTAAAAGGGAATTTATATGGAAATTAAGTTCGATTTGTTCCAAAATTAATTTTTGCCTTTGAAGGCAACTTTCACCTTCCTAACTTTCACTTTTAAAAAAGCCCCCCCTATATGATACTACTGGGTAACTCCCGGCAAAGGCTCTAAGAGTGAATAGTTTTCCATCTCAAAGCTTTCTTTTTCTCTCTCAAATGTATGAGTTCGTCCCCGAGGAGACTTAAGCCCAAACTATAGTGGGGAGTTCAGTGTGTTATAAAAATAAGCTTCAGTCACCTCTAAAGAAAAAGAAAATCTTCTTTCAGTACGGCCGGTTATTCCTGGCAAAAACTCTAAAGGATAACATTTTTTATTTCATTGCCGTAAAATGCACGAGAAGAGACCACTTAAGGAGAGCCTCGAGCAAAACTGTTAATTTCAGACAATATATGCAGAGAGCTTGAAAACGGAATATGTTTTGACTTGACTTCCCCCAGCAAAAGACAAAAATGACTTGTATCATAGAAGGGGAATGACCTTGTTCTTTCTTTCAGTTTCAAATATGCGAGTTCTATCAGCTGGAAACCAAAACCGCCTCCAACTGAATTACTGATGAGAACTGATGTCATCCGTTTGGTAACTAAGTGAATTTCTACAGTTACGGAAGAGGCCCAACTTTTTTAACCCCAGGTTGGCTTGACGGGCACTTCTTGCTTCCCATTTAAAGAGACTAGTCTTTTGATAGCATAACCAGTTTTCAGAGCCTTACATCGCACTCAATGTCCACCTTAAAAGTTATTGTTGAATTTCGTCGTTGGTTATTCCCCGTTCTTCTCAGCTCTTCCTGTTTTATTTCCCTTAGTGAAGGTGCTAGACGGTACAAAATGTCAAAAATACATTTATATCCGGTATGAGACCTTGAGACTACGATATGTATCTTATGTCGTAATTTTGAGTTCCCGTTTATTAAATTACTTTTCGTTCATGACAAGGGATACGACAACACTCTATGTCTGTTTATTGCGGCTTTAAAACGACTTAAAACCACTTCTTCTGTGAAAGATAGGAAAAAAACTGCAGACGACTCCTATATGATAAAGGTTGTAACAACATGAAGTCGGATGAGAGTAACAGGAAAGCAAGAGAATGTATTTGACCATGGCTGGTACTTGCTTCTATAACGTGTAGCTTCCTGACACAAAACTGTGATTCTCGTTTAATCGTTCTTCACAGGACGGTCACTGTACAGTCAAAATAGCGATGGATAGATTGATACGAAAAATCGAGAGTTACTCGTAAGACAAATTATTTTAATCGTTTGTCTCACGAGTAACGTTTAAAAACGTTGTCATCACAAGCGCGATAAAAACGCTCTTTTTTATCAGTGTTATTCGTTTGTTCGTTCTCGTTCGTCCGATCTCATTTTTGGCAAAAAAACCAATGGATCTCAAAGAAGCTGTAGGCCGAGTTATTACCCACGATATGTCGTTTTTAGATGTCCGCCATTACCAGACCGTGTTCTAGTCGTGTTCTATTGAGGGAGTTGGATCGAGAGCGAGAGTGACTTCATAAACGTAGGAGTTTTTTAAAATCTAAGTTTGGTCAGCAATAAATGACTTTACTTTCTCTCACTACCCTGCTCTAAGAAACAAACTTGAAAATAAGTTTAAAAAAAGGCACAGAATTCCACCTCGGGCTCATAATCTTTCAAGACTTTGTAACAAAAATCTTTATTATCTGATTGGTCACAAAAAGTAAAAAAATTATAGCTTGGATCGTCATGTAACTTAACGTTTTTTCATTGGTACCAGTAAAGCTGCCATCATTTCCCACGTAACGAGCGGCCAAACTCCAACATCAAGTTAGTTGATGTCCAGTCAGAGAAACATTCAGCCAATTTTTTTAACCATTTAAATATATATATTTTATATAATTATGTTTACATTTATATTCAAATCCAAAAACAATTATCTCCATTACACTTAGCTACTTTTATACAAATAACCAGAACACAATATGGTTCATTTCTTTGTTGATAAAACAACATACATTGTTAACGAAAAGAACAAAAGGCAGCACTCAGGAGCTCAATCATGAATCTTCCAAGCTGAAATATTTTTAAAATTTCATTCCTGAGCGCTGCAAATATTCTCAGCTAATAATAACAAAGAAAGTAAAACAGGTGGGTTGAAGCCGCGGGTTCTTTTGATCCACGAAACAATCAGGAGTTTTTACGTCCAGCAGAGGTCTTCAGATTCAAATTGTGGTTTCATAGTTCAACACATTCTCGTCCACACCTTTTTTCTTTCCCTTTCTGAAGCTTCTATTTTCAGGGACTCTTCTTTGCCAGATGTCATACGTACATTCGATGCTTGGTGAATCCGCTGGTACTGATTTCAGTTCCTCTAGAGGGACTCGTTTGTCAACTGCTTTCCAAGGTTCTGTTGAGGGAAACATTGATGACGCACGCAGTCTATTACAGTGCAAAACAAATTTTCTATGGCTGTCTGGTCGCGATTGGTGCATAAAATCGTATAATATTCACCGAAATTTTCTTTTTTTGTTTCAGAAAAGTAATTTTTATGAAGGCTAACGAGCACTACGTATTCTAAGCGAAAAATTAGTAAGAGCTCTACTCATCAAGAAGAACGTTAATACATGGAAAATAACTGACCATGTTTTCAAACAACCGAGTGCAAGCTGAGAAAAGATTTAGCAACAATTTGGACTAAATTTCAGCCATACAAACTGTGTACATTGACAAAACCAAGAGGCCTCATGCAAATTTGAATGTACTTAGCGCGGGATGTGTTTTGACTGAAACCTTGATCGCATGTTTTGTCCCGTTGACGTTTTCCTGATTAAACCTTTAACTCTTAAGATGTCATTGGTAGTTCTCCTTACTGTCTATCATACAATTCTCGTGATGTTGGTTTGGAGAATTTGGTATTGGATCAACTGGTAATCCCCTAAGTAATATTTTTCTTTTTTCTCATCACTTTTCTGCCTTATATTGTTTTGATATTGTAAGGAGAAATTCTGTCTTGGTCACTCATGGGAGTTAAAGGGTTAAACTTATTAAATTTTCCATAATCATTGATTATTCACAGTCGCATGTGTACCAGGAAGTTACCAAATAGAACTAAAATAATTAAATTTCCGTCTAAAGAGAATCTTCTCACAAGTAAAACTAACCAACAGTTGATGACAGTGTGACCTGTATCGAGTCGTACAAAGTTTTTGTCTCCACAGGAGGAAGTTTATGCACTGAGGGGTAAACAATAGTCATGTCTTGTTTGCAGGAAACTTTCCAAGCTGTCACATCCAGAATAGCCTGCTGTAAGGCATCTCTCCAGCGGACATACTCTTCGTCCGAATTACACGCCAACACTGGCTCCTTCTCGGGTGTTTGACTTGTAAGTATTAGGATGTGGCGACGATGGAAGGTGGGACTCACTGTGTCTGTAATATCCATTTTCTGAATAAAAACAACAAACAAATCAATAAATAGCATCTAGAGAACTTTACTCTACAAAAATAACTCTGGCGACGGACATTGACATAAATGATTATTAAAACGACAGATATATTTTCAGTTTTCTTGTACGTTTGAATTCACTGCCGTTTTATCATTTTTATGTATAATTTTGTCTTGTCGTGGGTAACCTTGTAATGTTAGCCTAAAAAATTTGCAATCGCTGAAATGTCCGCTGTATTGATGGTTTTAGTCTCGGAGGTTGATTGTGTGAAAACGCACGATCAGCAAAAAATAGCTTGCAAGCTGACGCCTCCTGACGTGTTTCACGCTTTTGAAGGATCAGACAGTTTCTTCCACTCCATATCATAAAAATAGGTTCAGCTTCTTGATTAGCATTTTGAGAACCAAGCAAAATGCAGAGCTTGCTTTTATTTCTATGCGCTAAACGGAAGATGAGAAGACGAGATATGTCTTGGCGTAAGACACCTGAGGGTATCTGGTAACCTACATCCACAAGTATATAAAGTCTAGGGCTCGATAAATACAGTCACTGATGAGACGTACAGAATCGTTTACTAAAATATGTATATGTAGCGATACCGCATCTTACAGGTTTTATTTCTATGCATTCTACGGGATCTCTGTGATTGGAGTCTTCTTTACAGTCCCAGCACTTGATTGTCGCATGTCTCAAAACACACCAGAGCCGACACCATGAAAACTGACTGCAAGTCATTCTCTGAAAATAATCAACATAGAATTGTGGCGTTTATCTAAACAGAACCTGCCACGAGTAAAATTTCTTTTAATGTACTAGCAGGGGTTTTTCAACTAAACTTGTGGTGAGGCTTTTATACTTAAAACGTATTTGCACCGATAATCAAGAAGAATTACTCTCATTCATGAAGATATACATGTAGATTGGATTAATTTCTTTGGTTCTTTTGAAACCCTAATTACAGCGACAGCAGCTTTATATTTGACAGAGTACTAAGGTGTCAGGCTCTAATTACTCGATCGTACCTGTAGTTCAAGAAAACCATCCATACGGACTTGTTCAACACAAGCAGGTCTGGCAGCAAGACGACAACAAATCTGGCCCCATAAAGCTAGTCTTGGCATGTTTGAATCCTCAGTAGATACAGTGGATGCTAAAGGGCTTGCTCCAACCAAACCTTAAAGCGAAATAGAACGTCAGTCTGGTATTACCTATTACCTATTACCTAAACCTTTATTGGATTCAGATGTGTATATGGCAACACAACATCTCGGCTAAGTATTTGAAGATACAAATAAGGCCCTTGTTAATTATGCACAAGAAGCTGGTCTCATAAAACAACACCAATTCGCCTTTAAGAAACATTCATCAACTATGGTTGCCCTAATTCGAGCTGTAGATTCATGGAAAATGGCTATTGACAGATCAGAAAAAGTAGTATGTGCGTTTTTGGATTTAAAGAAAGCCTTCGACTTTGTAGACCATAATTTCTTGCTACAGAAGCTTGCTCAACATGGTGTGACTGGCAAGGAACATGAGTGGTTTGAAAGCTATCTGTCTGGAAGACTCCAGTTTGTCTCATGTGATTGTCAATCGCTCTGACGAAGGGCTAACGCTTGAAACGTCAGCGTTTAAACTCTTTACGGTGGTCAACGTACGTTTTTAACTTAGTTGTTAACACTAAATTACCTACATATACACTGTACCTGTTTTGAGGTCATGTGATTTGATCCTCTGATGAAGGTGATCCACTGTCAGTTGTGTATGCCCTGCAAGTATAAATTTGGGGACCTCGTGGCCCGCTTGAGTTCTTCGTAATGGCCTTTTCACTCCTAAAGCTCTGTTTGCTGCATTATCTGATGAAACAGTGTAGTAAATTTCTATATCCAGCTTGAAGTCATGGCTCACATTTTCACTAAGATTGGACAAAAAAAATTACAATTCAGACACTGGTTTTAATCTGATACCATCATCACACATAACTCAAGGAACAGGTAGACCACCACTTGAAAATGGTGAATTGAACTCTAAACAAAATGGAAAGTGATCAAATTCTACTGTACAACATTCAACTTTAAGAAGTAAAATAGAGATATTGCAATGCATCAAGATGGCTGCATGTAATTAAAAATATTCCTCCATGAGAATACAAAGATTCTTGTCTTCCTTAATTGTGAGACTTTGGTTTGAGGAAGTGAAGAGGTAAAAGTTGACAGGTTGAGTGCAGTGTACATGCGAGTCATGGCCCACTCAGTATGCTTAATCTATTAACTGTATTAATCTAAGTAAGTAATCTATTAACTTAATCTATTAACTGTGACAAACAACTCATTTGTTCAAACTCTGGCAGGTAGTCAGACAGCTTAATTTTGAAGACAGGGTCAGGATAATTGTCTGAAAACTCTGGTAAAATCTGCAAGGCAGAGTCAAAGAGGAGGGATTATAATAAAACAGAACTTACAAGACAATAATGTTGTCAAATGGAATGTCTGTCTCTGACTCATCTGTTTCCATAAGAGCTGTGTCCAAAACTTGACCATCAAGCTTCAGTAGGCAGAACACATAATAGAGATGTTGTTCTAAGGATTATAAATATATAATCATTGACCAAAACATCATGATCACTTTAGGAAAGAAAATGTTGAAATTCAGGAAACTTCAGAGATAATCTTGCACAAAAATAGTAGGAAATGATGAACCATTTGAGTTAATTTACATACCCATTCCATTTTATGGTCTTTGAAAGAATGATTTACACATTTTAAAACTTAAAGCAGTTTTTTTCCTTGCCCTTACTCAGGGAGGTTGAGCAATTTCTACTTCCTTCACTTTTGAAGATTTTGATTTCCCTCATAGTGAAGAAAGTTTTCTTCAGTGCTCATGAAAACTTTTTTTTTGCTGCGGGACTAAGTGCAACTCAGTCTAAGATGATATGTATGTAAAAGTATCTAAAGTGATAAAATGTGACAAATTGAAACTTCAATCATACCAGAAAAACTGTAGAAACGATTTGAGAATAATAGCAAAAATAATAATAATCAAAATAATTATACCTGCTTTTGTTTTATTGTGATCTTCTTGAGTCCACATGAGAGGCACACGAATGTCTGAGGAATCAAACAAGTAAATGTACCCAAAATTACAAAATTGATTCCCTGGGAGCCCACTATTTAGATCAAACAAACACAATGGACAATGGGAATAGGACACTACCAATACAGCTGTACATGTTATGCTTTTCACTAGAACTAATTTATTCTTGTTTTTCTTGTTTCAGTGTTCCCACCAAAAACATAGCTCAATTTTCTGCATACAAACACACTCCCCACCCACATTCCTCCACTTGCTTTGATGAAGGGCTAGCACTTGAAATGTCAGCTTAGAAACTCTGTGCGGTGGCTAATTTACATCATCAACTCAGTTGAAAAAACCTAATTATCTAGCTGTACATGCAGCTTAGCTTGTCATTATTATAGTCATCACATATTGTTAACTGACTCTGATTTGCTAAGTACTGCATCTTTTGCTAAAAGAAACAATTCTTATCTCCCCCATCATTTGTTAGTACCAATGATCCACGATACCGAGAGAGAAAGATACCACATTGTATTAGCATATAAATACACAACGTGTGGAGAATTGGTACAGGCTCAGGTCCAGGTAACATTTCCAAAATCCAGCTTAAATCCAGATTAAATACTCATGCATTTTAGGCAAAAGCCAGGTCTATAGTGTATCCCTCTCAAGATAACTAACACATGAATTTAAAAAAAAAATATTACCTGAGAGAGAAAGTATTCCTTTGCAAGGTGATGCATTATCATCCAAGTCAAAAGGAAATGATGAACTAGAGATCACAAACAGGTAAAATTAGCCACTGCTTACATATCCATTGCAAACTCAGTAGGACACAAAAGGCACAGTCCATATGCCCAGGGCATTTATATTTTTCCACTTAACAACCAACCTCATCACTTTCTCATAAAATCTGTGAAAAGTCCCCAGACAAGGAAGACTTTGGTTAGCTTTTCTAGGTTCACTCAACCATTAATGCAAGGTCCCATACACCTCTCTGAGACCATATCTATATCCAAACTATTATGTGTGGAAGGCATATTCCTAGTCTGAGGTGTCAAGTTACAGCTAGTTCCAAAGTGATCCTCAGTGGTAAGAGTACATGGTTTGCAGAATTTGGAATTAAATTTAAGGTAGCATTTATGCCCCTGAAATTTTTTGTTTTCAGTAGTTATTATACTGTGGCAATAACACTTAAAAATCTAAGAAAATTATAATCTGAAATATGGATTTTGAACGTAATCTTAAATCGTGACATACTTATCAAAATGTACTTTTAACTTGAAGGTTTACCAATCTATATGGAAGACTGAAAGATTCACTCAAGGTCTCAGGGAGATCAGATCAGGCAAAGAAATAAGCCTAGATGAAAACCCAGTCACAGACAATCAAAGAGAGAAACATCTTTGTTTTTATGGTGCAACTAAATGGTACACTGTTTGTTATATTAATTGTTCCAAATTTTATTGACGGTACCTGGATCCCTTTCTCAGCATCACAGATTTTGCTCTGTGTCTTTGCAGCAGTCCCATCAGTGCCAGTATACGAGCATTTATTGTAAGAAGATTTTTGGATGTTTCCAGTGCTTGAACCTCTTCATGGCAGGCAGCCAACAACCTGACAATACCATCTCGTATGCGTGCCTCATGGTCAATCTTTTCCTGAATTGCTGAGTCATCTAATTCCTTGGAGAAGAAAGTTAAAGCTCTAAAGATATTTATATATTTGAAGCACTTCCCATAATCTTTAAATGGAGCAAAATCATCACTGACAACAATTAAATATATAAGAATTAGTGAAAACAATTCTACTGGGTAAACACAACTAGGGCATGTAAGGTAAGGTGTGGATGAACAGAATCAGCTTTATGAATCAGCCAGAAGACCAATACTGCCAGAGCACGGGGACATTTGCTGGCTTCAGCAGCATGAAGAAAATAACAAGGGGTAGTGGCACTCCAAACAAATAGAGTGCTAGTCCATCACAGGGTTAACCCTTAGCATTTTCTCAGGACTTTCCCGGACAGTCTGCTAGTATCCATCTTTACTCCTTGGTGGAAAGAGGCTTTGTGAGAATCAAGTGTTTTAATTACTGTGGCAATCATTTGTTTAGGAATCCAGCACAATTTCACATAATGAGATTAAGTAAGTAACCTCATTACTGACATTTACTATGAAATGGCCGAATACCAAATTGGTGCATGCAATACAGCGTTGAAATTTGGGTAAACAATATCTTTTTATTCAAATTCTTCTCTTCCTATATTTCTAACCAATAAGGAGAACTCCTATAGGCAATAGTTGCAATTCTCTATGTAACACCTCTCCATTTACAGACAATTCTTAAGCTTTGGAATCTTGTTGAAAACATGTTGTTGAACATCAAGTGCTTTTATCTTAACTCTTAATTCAAAGTTCTGAACACGCTATGCAACCAAGGTATTGTATGTGATATTTAACCACAAAACCTGGGGTTAGAAACAATAACTTGCCATTTTGTTATTTTCTAAATGGCAGTTTATTTATTAATTCTCTTTCCGGTAACTGAGGTGATACAGGACACCATTTCGATTTTAGCTCCTCAGTTGCATTTTTGGGTAAACAGTAATTTGCTATTCTTATCCAAGTTGGCTGATCTGAATACACAAAAAGTGCTTTTAGAACATGTGTGTGGTGGGTACTCAAATGCAAATGTAATTTCCTTAACCACAGGACAGCTTTTATATTGAACTAATGCATTATCAACTTTAAATAGTCTTTTTTCCACATGACTTAAAAAATTCACTTGTTCCTAAATAAGGAACATGTACATGCCATCTTTATCTGACAATTTAGATAATTTAGGCACACAAACCACCCAAAGTAAACCTACCCTTGAAATAATTAGGAAATGATTTATCAAAATATTGTTACGATGGAGGGCATGTAAAATTAACAGATTATAAATAACTATAGCTAAATTGATAATGTTGGTTGCAAAAGCTAAAAATTTATGTGATTCAGTAGTTTATAAGTGAATCAGAACAAACAACTCAAATATGTTTACAACCCTGCACTGGTCACCACAGGCAATCAAAACTTACACTTTCTTTTTTTTTTCAATCAAAGCAACTTCACTAAGTTGGCCAAATATGGAAAAAACGCTCAACGACAACTCGACGAAACCGGAAGGTTTCCAATATAAGCTGAAACACGCACTGTCTTACTATTCGGCAAAGTTTTAGTTTCAACAGTAACATCATTTACAGAAAAGATATCAAAAAAAAAGCTGAAAGCTACATGTAAACTAATTTTGTTTTGCTTTGGAACGAGGAACCGTAACACGGAAGCTAAGTAGTTTGTGGAATAAAACAAGCTTGATATATTTAACAACAATCTTAGAGAGCTGTATTGCCGCTGGGTGTATTAGTTGAATTATTTACCTCACGAATTCGTTTTAATGCCTAAAAAAGGGTATCGAAAGCAAAACGATTTGCCTACAGCTGATAGACTATAAATTAGAGGGTCTAAACGAGAAGCAATGGTGAACCTGTCATGCCTTTAACGTGGAGCAGCGCACTCAGACCAACAATACAACAGCTGAAGATGACATGACAATACATAAACAAGTCAGAGCGAGGCAGAAACGTCTTCTTTTTTTAAGCCGTTTCGACTTCCTTCAAATTACTCTACATTAGTAATTTTGACATCAATGACAAAGAAAGAAACGATGGGTCTGCCAGAAGAACCTAATCGCGAGCAGTACCAATTCTGCTTTAAGTCTAATTGATACCGTGAGCATTTCAGGTGATGCTAAAATATATACGAAGTCGATGAGAGTTTTAATTACACAGGAAATTGGGTGAAAATGTTTTAATTTACAGTGCGATTTTATTAACCACCAACATGCCTTAAATCCAAATATCTTAACTTCTGGCAAGAAAGACGTGTGTATGTATTTCTCTGTACACATACAACCTCAAACATTACATCGTCCAATTGTTTGTAAAGAGCTTGCACAATGTATTTCAAGTGTTAAAAGCTAAGAAGAAATCGCTGCCAGATTCTAAATCAATTCACCTTGATACAGAAGAAAAAAAAATTAACAAGTTCCCGATGAGGTAGGTTATCACTTTCGATACGTTGTGATAAGACATGTTCCTTTTGTGAAGGCGAATGTTTAGCCGTCCCTTGAGACCTGAAATAGTGTCACGCGAGTTTGAAGCCGTGATTATTCTGATGTGTTTATTCGACCTGAACGGGCAACAGTCCGCTTACAAGCTTGAATTTGACAAATCCACCATGCAACAATCTTGGTTAATCACCTCACCACTACTCTTTTTATAACACATTTCATGATTATAAGAGAATAACAAGATTCCTGCTTACGCTTACATGGTGCCGATAAAATATGGGGTTCAGTTAAACTTCTAACTTTTTCATTTGCCACAGTCCGCGCAAAACTGTCTAAAACAACTCTTCTGTTACATTACCTTTAAGGCAGCAGCGTCCCATTTCTCCACAAAATCAGGGTTCATTCTTCTTTTCTTTCTTACCGAAGAACAATGCTCTCTCGCATCGCGGTCGTGTCGGCCGCGGTCTTTGCGATACTGCCTCTGCTCATCTAATTTATTACGTATCTCTCGGGTGGCCATTTTTTTATGCATAAATTACCATTTAGAGCCCGCGATAAATCAGAGGAGATTCAAGGAGAGGATGAAAGTTAACTGGGACTTAACTTGTAGGGAAACGTCGAGCAACAGTCTGTAATTGGCTGACCTTTTTTATTTCAAGAAGGATACTTCTGGGAATCCTAGAGCTCAAAGTTTTCGTCGTCGTTTTCATCGAGCGCACGAGAAATTGCCAGCTAAGCGGGCTAATATAGACTGAACTCACACGTAGAAAAAAAATATTGGTAGCAACTAAAATTAATTCCCATGACAGTTCCACCCGGTTTCGGACGCTCACTCCTTTTCCGGACCATCCCATCTGATTTCGTCATAGACGAAAAAAAGCCTATTCATTCGAAGGAGAGTCAGTCGGCTCGGGGAGTCTGTAGGTGATTTTCCAGCTGACGAACTATTGGCCTATCCAGGACTCAAGATCCCACAAATACGCGCCAAGGCCGAGTGAGGCAGTGTGTCCGGGGTTCTTACTGAGTTTGGACTGTTCTGTCCAATTTTGACCGTACGCCATTCGACCTTGACGACTTAATTAGAATTCCAAGGGATTCCAGTCAGTGATAGAAACAGGACTAAGTGGAGTCCAATTCGGTCTGAAATCATACGCCGAGTGATATCCAAATCGGACGACCACGCAGTGGGAGTCCGATTTGTTTATCACGAGTTTAGAAGAACAGCCAAGTTATGAAAGAAATGGAAAATTTGCTTTAAACTACAACTTCGAATGCGATTGGTTGATTTAAGCCACAACTTTGAATGTGATTGGCTTATTGAACTGACCGGTAACAACTTGGCAAGTGAGTTCGCTTAATCTTCCTCAAAAAGAAAATTTTGAATATGATTTCTGTTTAAAGACAAATGTATTTCGGTAATTTTTGTTCTTGGCCTTGAAGATTTTCCCTTCTGGTTTGGGGACAAGGAACGTAAAACTGAGTACAGGCGTTTTTGCGTTCCTGGAAAAAAAAATTTGCGCCCCTTTTCATTCCCAGCCTTCTCTTTTTTCTTTCGTTCGCCTTCCATTTCAGCCTGGCACGGGCTACGATTATGCAAGACCGAAACCCAGCTACTTGCCCCATCAAGCACCCATGAAATTATGTCTCCCCTAATATAACCGACACTGTTCACGGTGAGAGGCTTTTACGCTCGTCACGTCGGTAACCGGTCAAATCGCCCAAAGTCATGTCACCCAAACGTTTAGTCAAGTCGCCGGAAATAAAAGGTCAAGTCACCTGTAGAAACAAATACCTCAAAGGTCAGACTTATAGCTGTAAATAGGTTGTTAGGCTGAGAAATTTTTATCACTAAGACGTTATTTGTTTTCAAAAACACCATGGGGATGATGATCGAAGTATGTTCGGGTGACGACTCCAAAAGCGTTGTTCGTTTCTAACCACGAAATCAAAGGTTGTTTGTTTGGTATTCACCCCTTTTGTACCCACGGACGTTTCGTAAACTTGAGAAACTTTACCACTAAATCAAACTAAAGCGGTGTTGCTTTCCAACAACACCATGAAGACTTTTAAAAACGATCATATAGTCAGAATTGAAATAAGTTTGAGTAACGACTCTAAAGCAGTGTTCGTTTCCAAAAACACAGTGAGCATTGTTCTTTCTATAACAAAAAAAATGCAGCGTTGCACTGTCTGCTTGGTAATCATTCGTTTCGTACCCACGGACGGTTCGTAGCCTGTCTATTCGTACCCGCTGTGAATCGGTTTGTTCTCAAGCGAGTAACATTTAATTAAAGTTCCGTTGAGTCTATTTGTGACCTTCCTAACAATAACAAATAAAAAAAAACCGGTAAAGAGATGTCGATTGTCGCGTTCGACAAGTTTGTCAATAGTCAAGCGAGTAACATACAAAAAAGGTCATGTTTTATCTTTATCTGAACTTTTTAACAATAACAATAGCGCGGAATCCGAAGGTCTGAGGTTCGATTCCTCAAGGGGACTCAGAATCTTTTCTTTGTCCCACGCTCGTGACAAGACGAAAAACATCTTTCTCAATAACAAATTACTTAGCGCCCTGTGCAAGGTAAGTGTGATATTTTAAAGATAACAGTCTACTGTTTATGCTCGTGACTTTTTTAACGATAGTGGTCTGATATCATCATTTTCCTTAGGGTCAGAATAGGCATGAATTATGTAGTCGTGCTCCGTTCCGTCTAGCGGTCGCATGTATGTCTTGATCAGATTAAAGAACATATAGAGAAGATAAATTTAAAGCGCCCATATCATTCTAAAAAAGCTAGCTAAAATATAAAATCAATGAACTAATCAAAATGAGCAATCATCCTTGTGTCGAGTGTGACAATGAAGTTAGATCGCGCCAACAAGTCCTCCAATTGGACGATTGTGGTCTTTGGCAGAATCGTACCTGAGAGGCTGGTATGGACCGAACAACATACCGTTTGGCCTCCATAAGAGGACGAGTAGAATAGCGATGTGTTACTTATTCGGTCGCGGCCTGAAACCCATCGGACCAAATTCTTGCGGCTGAGAGCTCTTGTAATGACTAGTTAAACGCTTTTGAAAGGCTATTTCAGATCGTACGTTGAATTAAATAAACATCGTTTGTGTTAGTTGAGAATATTTGAATCAGGTCGCATTTATAGTGACATTTCAATACTGAAGGATTGACGGAAGTAAATACACCTGGAGGGTGTTTCGATGGATCGGTGCCCTCAGCGGTTTCTAAAATTTCGGGCGATGTGACTTGGGTTCCGGGCGACAAGACTTTCGGCGACACTCCGCCGTAGACCATCACGCCATCTCACAGTGATGATCGAGGGATAGGGGTACACAAAGGGGTAAACGAAGGTTACAGGTTACCGCTGTTCATAATGCGAGTAGGTGTTTAGATAAACACCAAACGACAGCCTACATAGCAAACCACACAGTAAATGTCTACGGGCCACTAAGAGTGCCATGAAAATATAGAATTCTTCATGGAGGCCTGCATGGAAGAACCCATGGAGGAAGAGAGAAGCGTAGAGCATTTCGATATAGGTACTTTTGTCCTTAACCACAGAAAACTGTGTCAGCTGGTGATACCATTGATAAAATGGTATGAAAGTTTACTATTTGTGATCAGGTGAGTGCGGTGTATATAACATCGAAGACTTTATTGCATTCGACTCTTGCACACCGCATACGTGTGCTCTGTGTGCTTTTGCATGATGTACCGGCTTACTTAAATATGCGTACACCCGATGGAACTTACAATGGTGCTTATTATCACTTGCTATGTTACATCCCCTTCTCTTAAATTATGTTAATTGAACCGGAAACAAACGAAAACAACAAAAAAACATATGTTCGAGCCAATGTCTAAGATATAAGTATCTTGTATACATTTAAAAGATACTAATCATACTTCTATGACTATATAATATAAAAATCATACTACTAGTGCGAGAATCAGAGGTTAAGTCTTTCCGGTGCTCGAATTTCACGTCCCGAGTGAGATTTTCTTGGACCCTTCTTGGATCCAGTTTCTGTTAAGGTGGAACATTGTGGATTGGCACTTGAGGAGTTTGAGGTTATACTTCCTTGAGAAATGCAACTCAACAAATTGTTTACTAGGTTTTTGGAAGCATTGTTTGGTCTAAGATGGATCCTATTTCTTTGTAGCTGAGCACTAGTTTCAGTTTCTATAATATATGAGCGGGGCGTATCTCCCTGATCTACAACTCTAGCAGGATTCCATGTCTTTCTCATGGGATCTTGTGCATACATGGCTTGGTTCCTGTGTAGTTCAGGGAGTTCCTTAGTGTGCTTGTTGTAATAGTAGCACTGGTTATCTTGTCTCACTTTGAGCTGATTTCTAACTTCTTCTTGGTTCTTTGATGGCTGAATCTTACCAGGAAGTGTGGATTTAAACATTCAGCAATTCAGATGGTGATGGTATATTGGAGCTGAGGGGTGTTGTTTGTAGAGCCAACAGAGCTAAATCTATGTCTTCTTTATTCTCTCTGCATTTCAGGATCATTTTCTTAACCATCTGGACTTGGTGTTCAATGAACCCATGGCCACACGGGTAGTGGGGGGATGATATCACAATTTCAAAACCATATTGGCTTGCCAGTTGTTGGAACACGCCGCATGTAAATTGAGTACTGTTGTCACATTGAAGAGATTTTGGGATTCCATTTTCTGCGAATAGCATTTTTCTCTCATTAGCTCTAATGGGAACTTGAGTAGCAGTCGACAACTATGAGGAACCACAACTGTTGTTCATAGAATAGATCTGCGCTCACTGTTTTCCATTGTCTTGAAGGGATCTCTGATGGCATCATGGGCTCCTTTTGTTGGGAATTGTGATATTTCTGGCAAGTGCTACATGAGTTCATGAGATTTTCTATTTCTTTGTATATGCCTGACCAGTGAACACAGGATTTGGCTCGTAGCTTGCATTTTTCTATACCAAAGTGCCCTCTGTGGATTTGCTCTCAAGGACTCAGGTTCTAAAACACGGCTTCCAAGAAGTATCAGCCCATCTTCTACTGAAATGTCATCTCATAGGGGGCCAGTACGGTTTTAGTGCGGGTCAATTTTCCTCATTCTATTGGGCCAACCTTGTATATCCTGATGGGATAGAAGCTGTAAGGTTTCATCTTTTGCAGTTTCTTCTTTGAACTCTTCCATTTTAGCTGGGGTGATTCTAATTAGGTGGTGAATTTTCACATTCATATCTGGAACTTCAAATTCATCTAATGGTGAAAGGTGTAACAGGGTGTCAGCTGTGACCATTTCTCTTCCTAGAAGATATTTAACAATGCAGTCATAGGGTTGTAGATGTAACATCATTCTTTGAAGATGTGGAGGTGCTTGCATCAGATTCTTTTTGTGGATCTGTTCTATCTGTTCTGTTCTATGGCTCTGACCTTGTCTGAGCTGGGCTTGACACCGTCTGGTGTGTAAAGCATACCAAAGAAATTGCACTCCTTTGTTGTGATAATGCACTTCTTGTCATTGAGCCTGATGCCAGCTTTTCTGGTATGTTCTATGTCATGTTGGTGTATATCATGCTCTTTGTCATTTTTTCCGAAAATTGTAATGTCATCTGCAATGCCAATGGCTCCCTGGCAATCCCGATATGTCTCATTGATCTTGAATTAAACGATATCTTGGCTCATTTGTAAGCCAAACAGCATCCTAAGGAAACGGTATCAACCAAATGGTGTATTAAAAGTTGTTAGGTATGAAGATTCTTCTTCTAATTTGACATTCCAATAGCCATTGTGAGCATCAGGCTAGCTTAAGAGCTTTGCTCCTGCTAATTTGGGTGTTATTTCCTCTAAACTGGGTATAGGATGATGCTCTCTTTTGATCACCTTATTCAGGTCCTTAGGATCAAGGCATAAACGAAGTCACCCATTTCCTTTTTCTCTAATAACCAAGGAGTTTACCCAATCTGTGGGTTATGTTACTTTTGCAATGATATTTTGGCTTTCCATCTCACTTAGTTTGACTTGTAGTTTGTCTTTCAACTCTATGGGCACCTTGTGGGGTGCGTGGACCACTGATGATACTTAGGGATCTAATGTGATGTGATACATATAGTCGTCAAAGCATCCAACAATGCCATTGAAACATTTTGGGTATATCTCTATCAGTTCTTGTTTATTTCTGATTGGTGGCCGTTCTTTCAGTGGTGCATGGCTTCCGATATAATTTGGGCTTTTCTTGCTAGTATCTCAATTTTGAGCTGAAACATTGAAGCTGTTAGTTGGATAGGCCTGGTCTAGTTGATTTGCTCTGAGTGTACAGTGTAGGGAGACTAGTCTTCAGTGCAGTGCATGCTTTTAGACTGAGAATTGCTAGCCCTGAAGGGTCTGTGACATAGAAAATGCAGTTGATCCTCTTCTCTTTGTACTTGCAAGGAATATTTATGGTGCCAAGCTGCTTGATTGTAGAGCTGCCATATGCTGAAAGGACAGCTTCATTCTTTTCCAGTGTTTCTGGTTTGGGATTTCCTTTGTTGTTAAACTTCTCTAAGGGGACTATGCAAAGTAGTCTGATAGGCAAAACATTGCTGTGTGTACCTGTGTCTACCTTTCTCTGGGGATTAATTTTCTGCTTCTTGTCTTGCTGAGTTATCTCAAGTGTTGCAAAGGCTTCATCACATGTATTGTGTATCGAGTGTTGTGTGTCTTCCATGGCATTGACCTTGATGGTACTGATTATCAGGATTTCATTGTCATCATCGTCGCCCTGTCCTTGATTGTGTGAATCACTTTCTTGAAGACTGGCTTTGTTCTTTGGTTGAATTGTTTCCATTTGCTAGTCCAGCAGACAGATTGCCAATGATTAGCTTTGCCACATTTTTAAACATGACGTACTGTAAGCTGGACATTTGTTCCTTGGGTGTTGTTTTCTGCAGTTGTCACAGAATTCCCTTTCTTTTTCTGTATGAATGGCATCAATACTCCTGTCCTCTTGATAGCTTTTACTACTTCCTGCTAGTTTTTTCATGTGTTTACTTGTCGCCTTGTAGCTCCTTGCAATCTCAATAGCGGCTGCACAGGTCAGTGATTTATCTTGGCTTATAAGAGATTTTTGAATATCAGGATTTCTAGACCCCCAAATAAGGTGATCCAAAACTCTATCTTTGACTGCAGCATTATCACGAAATTGACATTTTGCCACTAGAATTTTTAGTTTTGAAATAAAATCGTCCAGTGGCTCACCTTGTTCTTGTCATATTGAAAGTGAAATGTGATCATCGCAGTAAATTTTCCAATTTAAGCAATTGGAAAGAAGAAGCCTGAAAAAAATCAGGGCTTCAACAGGATTCGAACCCGTGACCTCCGTGAATACCGGTGCGATGCTCTACCAACTGAGCTATGAAGCCACACATTGGGAGCGAGGTCAATTTATTGAGTTCATATCTTCCCGTGCAGTGAAATGAAGCTTCTTCTTTCCAATTGCTTAAATTGGAAAATTTACTGCGATGATCACATTTCACTTTCATCTACAACCGCAGTACAAAAATGAATTATTTCATATAAACTTCACATCTTGTCATATTCTTTGTATTATATATCTGTGAATTTGATGACCTGTCTTTGATTCCAGTTGATTCTTGAACTATTCGAAGATAATGGCAGGCTTTTGTCTGTCCTCCTTCTTTGTGAATGTCCAGCTGTTGTATATATCCAGGTCTTCTTCTCCCAACCAGAGTAGAATATAGCTTACTTTTTCTTTGTCGTCGGTGTCTTTGAGAATGCTTGAAAATATAAGCTGACATTTTTGTTTGAACCTTGAGAATGCATTTTTTGGATCAGGAGTGTCCCAGTTAATCTGTGGCATTATGCAAGAGGTAATGCTGCTGTCATGATTCGCTTTTGTTGGCCTCTCTAGTTCTTGATTTAACTTTAGAAATTATCCTTGTAAACTGCTGCTACCATGCAATGTATATAACATTGAAGACTTTCTTGCTTTCGACTCTTGCACACCATGTGTGTGTGTTCTGTGTGCTTTTGCATAATGTGCTGACTTACTTGAATATGCATGTACACAATATAACTTACAATAGGTGATAATTATCATGTGCTAATATGTTACAGTGGGTAACTGTCATGACCACAGAAACGATATCAATGCCTGTTTTCCATGTTCCCAAACTTAACTGAGAATATTCCCCAAGATTCACTTTTCCATCTATCGCTGTGCCCAAAAATTATGTTTGTTACTGTGATTCTCAAAACTATCATTTTCTAAAGCTCTCTGTATTTCTACTGTTAGTAACAATATACATGAAAAAATAATGCAAGTCTGATTGGTTGTAAACAAGTGCATTTTCATGTAATAATGTACATGAAAAAATTATGTGTCTGGATGGCTGAAAACAGGTGCAAATAAAGTTGTGTTGTATACTCTCCCATCAGTGGGAGAGTATAACAGGGTAATTTAGTTTTATCAACTGAGTTGATAACATAAATTTGCCACCATAAAGGGTTAAAAAGGAGACCTTCGAGCATTAGTGTTTGTTCTGACATTAAGGGCTTGAACGCTCAAAACACATCCAAACCAGTCGCTAGACACTTTAATCTCCCTAGTAATTGTTCCAAGCAGCGTATGGCAGTTTGTGGCCTTTCCATATATTTAGGTAGCTACGAAAGCTGCAAAACTCTAGAACAGAATTTATCTTTCATATCAGCACTAAAGAGTGCTTTCCATTTAACTGATTTATCATTTTTTTCTTGTCACCATGTTCCCACCAATGGTGTAGCTCCATTTTCTGCATATCAACACACACACACAACCCACAATTCCTCCATTTCCTCTGAAAAGGGGCTAACACTAGAAATGTCAGCTTTGAAACTCTTTAGGGTAGCCAATTTATGTGAGCAACTCATGTTGTTACCTAGATACTAATAATACACTGGAAAAAAGCACTTGATTCTGATTGGCTCAAAAGGAAAGCATTTTTTATGTAACATGTCAGAGCAAAGTTGTAACATATAAGTGCAAATTACAAATAGCATGCCTAAGTTGTCAAAATTTTGTCTGCCTTGACGTTCTGTAATGGTTTTTTCATGCTAATTATTAATAAGTAACAATGTAATTTTGAGTGCAATTTGGTGTTAGTAGGCACTTGTAAATTTTTCAGACTACAAATTGCTTTGGCTCTATGGGATTTACTCATGCTTATTAAGATTAAATTGCAATTAAAATTATGTTATTACTTAATACACTACATATAAACTCAAATCAGACAATGTCTTGTTATAACTCCCACAAAAAATATCACCTGCATAGCTCTTATAATAGAAGAATGTAGAATGATTACTTGCTCAATAAGTGATATTGTTTAGGTGAGGGCTGACCTTAAAACACCACCAGAAGAGTTGTGGGTGATATTGACAATATAAAGTTTAACAGCCTGAGTGCAATCCTCTTCACCCTCCTTTTCACTTTTCTCTTTTGATGTTGTGAATCAGTCACTTAAGGATCTGGGTTTTCACAGCTGAGTTATGTTAGCTTGTACTGGAAGGGTTTCATATAGACAAGATGATTCTTCATCTCCTGAGTGGATTTAGCCTTTAAATCCCTTCTGTATTTTAAAAGAAACATACTGCTTGTAGGACTTACTGGCCAAAGGAATTCCAAAGATGTGAGTTTTTTCAGCATGTGGTCATGCTAATTGTAGCTTCATATGGTTAAAGTGGCACTAATGTTTAATGCCTTTAAAAATGGAGTCAATGCCATTCTCTGAATTGGTAACTCCTCAATTAGTTTAAAACTAATTTTTTAAAGATTATTGCTTATCAATGACATTATTATTACACTTTCATGTATAATTCTCCAAGAGCTCTATTACTGTCCAACTTCTATAAATAGCATCTTCTCTGAACTCATGATCTCTTGATGGGAAATCATTTCAGGGAATTTGATTGGTAACTGGCTGATAAAGGGTGACCTCTTAAAATATGATGGTTTAATTGAGGTTGAACTAATCTTAATAACAGAAATAATAATAATATTTAATGTATAGGTAGGGCAAGTGCAACTTGTAGTCTTTGAAAAATTTACAACTGCCTATTAACACCAAATGGTATTCCAAATCATGTTTAACTTATTACTTGTTAATAATATACATGAAAATACATCACAGAAAGTCAAGACAGATGAAATTTTTAGAGGGTGTGCATGCTATTTGTAATTTGCACTCATGTTACAACTTTGCACCCTTGTTACAACTTTGCACTTGTGTTACAGCTTTGCACTTGTGTTACATGGGAATGCACATGTTGTCAGCCAATCAGAAGTGTGCAATTTTGTAATGTACATTTTTACACAAGATAACCTCACCAGTATAATGACACTAGTATCAAAAAGGGTCCTGTAAGTTAGTTATACAATGTTTACATTTCAACAGGTATAATTATATGGTATTACAGAGTAAAATACCATATAAAATCATTAATAATATCATTATTTATACCATATAAAAATTTTATTGATATTTTTTAGGTGGCAGTCTTGGCGAATTACTTTTGTCATCATGTTGGTTACAATTTACTTGTCTATCAGTTATCCAGGTAAACTTAGTTAAAATGTAAATGAATTAACCATTTAAGTCTGTCTAGATATTTTAACCCTTTAACTCCCAGATCAAATTTTTAGTTCTCCTTACTGTAAATCATTCAATTCTTCTAATTTTAGTTCAGAGAATTTAGTAGCAGATCAACCAATTATCCCCAAATTGATATTTTTCTTTATTCTCATCACTTACCCGGTTTATATTGCATTGATATTGTAAGGAGAAATTCTGTCTTGGTCACTCATGGAGTTAAAGGGTTGACTCAACCCTTTAACTCCATGAGTGGAGAATTAACAGTGGTCAGCTCCTGCTGATAGATAGACATGTGATAGTACTCAGTGATTTAACTTCATTTAGTATTAAATTTCACATTTCTATAGTGTATGTGTCTAATTATATTGCATTAAATTTTGATATCTTTATTTTTTCATTCAGCTGTGCTAAGTGCACAAAAGCTGAGTCACTTTTCTCATAGAGGGAGAGAAATGTTAGATTATTTATAGAGCTCTTTTATTCATCAGATTTTTGCCTTTTATGGGGCAGACCTGTATAGATAATTGTTCAAAGAAAGTTCTCTGAATGATTAATTACACTTAAGAGCTTATGTCAGCATGCATCAGACAAACGGTGGCAAGTCACCCAAAATTTCCTTTCACTCCTACTTTCATATTTTGTAGCCCAATATGTTCTAATAATTGTGGTGTAATTTTTTTGTGAAAATACATTTTAGTTTTCATATTTAGTGTTCATATTTGAGCAGTCGAACAAAAAGAGTCATTTCTCGAAAACTAAAATATATTTTCACAAAAAAAACTACACCACAACTATTAGAACATATCGGGCTACAAAATATTAAAGTAGAAGTGAAAACGAATTTTGGCCGACTTGCCACAATATTTCAAATTTGTTTGATGGATGCTGACATCCTCTCTTCATGTAGAATCGATTCACCAGCTTGTTTGATCACCTCAGTCCTTACAAGTATTCTCCTATCAGTTAGCTTCTGTAAAATTTCTTGTCTTTTCTGATCTTTACATGTTAAGTCTGTTGGTACTATCTTGGGAATCTTTTTTTCACTTTGACAGTGACTTATGAGAATTCATGTGAATCATAGTCAGCTTAATAAGAGGGGCTGTGACAATCATATGACCATTTAGAAAATATAATTTCTGTTGATAAATGGGGATGGTTTTTAGGTACGTACAGTACACTGAAGACAGAAATATACAGTAGAGTTACTCTAATAGATGTAAAGGTATCTTGCAGGATGAGAACAAGACAAAAAAAATGCTAAAATAGAAAAGTTAAATTTAATCCAGGATGTGCGATGGCATTTAAGACCCTAATTAACTGTTTTCTTTAGATGGGCATGTACACTCTGAACTTGCAATCCTTTGGAGAAGGACATTTTGTAACTCATGCATAGATTACACCCATGTTATGCTATACATATAGAGGTTTCAGTAACTTTTTCCATGAGCAACTAATGATGGTGCAATAGCTGGGCAGCTGTGCCCCAAAGTGAAGCCAAACATGAGAGACTGTGCACAGGCTCAACTGACAGCTGGCAGTGAGAAGACCTACAGGTGGTGGTAGACTGCTGGTGACTGGCTTTTATTGAAACCCCTGTACATATAAATGTCTCAAAAAAAGTCAGCACCCACTGAGTGTCTCAAAGGAGAAATTACACTCTTGTTCATTTAAGTTGTCTGAGTAAACAACTACATGACAATTCTTACATTTATAATCACACAGTATTTTGCTTGCAGCATATGTCGTCCATATACCACTGGTGTATGCGTCAGTTATATTTGGCTTATCTGGGATAAGAAGGCTGGGAAGAAAAACTTCAAAAGTCAGTAATCTCTTGCAAAGAAAAAAAGTTTGCAGGAAAGATGATGATGATTTGAATTTAGTAAGTACATGAACAAATTTAATGCTAGATATACAAATCCCCTCTATTTGTACAATATAGAAAAGGGAACATTTCAGTTGCTGTCACATTAACCCATTAATCTCAGCATTGGCACCTTTTGGTAACTTCTCAGAAGAGGTAAAGATCAGTTCAGTGAAGTAAAGGGGTAATATCATATATGCTATACTCTGTGGCTGCTTTAGTAACCATGAAGGCCCTGCTGGAATCCTGAAATAGAGCAGTGGATTGTGCTCTGATGGAGTAAAAGTGGAGTGAAAGACCTGTGGTTCTGTCTTTTACTTGCATCATTTTGCTTTTGGGTGGATTTCCTCTGTTCATGATAGGTGGATTATTAAGTGATGGATCATCTCCTTGAGGAAGACAGTTCAAATGTACATCTGCAAGTGGCAGTGAATGTGGTCGTATTGATAATGATTCTTTGAAATTGGCTCTGTAACATTTCTTTATTCTATGCTGTATTATATGTTAAAGGAACATGAGTCATACTGTTGGAAATACCTAAATTTATGCTATAATAATATCTTTCAGGTACATTTTTACAGTCAGCACAAAATGTAGACTGAGAACAATAAAGAATGAATTCTAAGCCTGATAACATTTAACTTTATTAATAACCATTAATTGAGGTTGATCAAGACCAAAAAAGCAGACTCCAAACTCCATTTTTTATATACACAGTATTTTGCACTGACAGCTTTTGATCTCTCAGCATACTTAAATTACTCACAGGACAGACTACAACTCTTGGTTTCATAGGTCTTGGTTTGCAGTCATGTGTTTCGGAATTTCAATTAATCACTTTGCTTACATATGGCTAACTGTGCCCTGTCCCCTCAAAAATTAATGTGGAAAAGGCAATCAAATGTAATGTAATTTGAAGACCTGTTGGCCCTCTGATTTCTTATCAGAGATTATAACTTATTTCATTTGTTTTCTTAGGATGTTAAACTGGCAGCCATTAAGGAAGCACATGATCATCTAAAAGAGTACATTAAGATGTATGTATGCTGAGTTAACATTGTGTATTACATTTGCTTTGTGTATTTAATAAAGACATATCTTCAGAAATTAATTTCATTGCAAAATTTAAGAATAAGTTGACCCACTGTTAGCAGATTTGTTAGTTGAAGCGGGTCAATCAACTGCCCATGATCCGCTTAATTATTGCATTACTTGTAGATGAAGAAACAAAAGAAACTAAATAACAGAAGTTAAGTAAATTAAAGGAAATAATTAAAGAAATAAATGAATAGAAAAGTTTTTTAGTTAAGATTGGTGGGAAACATATAGTTTGATCAATTTGATTTAGTTTTATATTCTTTGAGTTTTAGAATAATATTTTCAACATTGAGTGTAGGAATCTCAATTTTCCAGAATATCAAATATACTAGTGCAAAAATTTCTCATGTTTTAAGTCTTTTACAGACACTTTTTTTTCTTGGGAGAATGCCTAGTTCTTATCACATTATGAAATAGAGTTGACTCACTAGTTTTTTTTAAAAATGTTTTTCCAGCTCTGTGCAAATACAGATGGTAGAGGAAACCTTGTGTGAATGCCTCCAACAGTTTTACAGGTAACAATTGTGACAGCTCTACATTCTTGTAAATCCAACTGAGATACATCATATTTTTTATTGTGCCGAAACAGTCAAACTTCCAATGGAGAGTACAGCCTGCCAGTAACTGTGTTATTTCCAAAATGCTGCTCTGGAAATGATAAGTGGGAACCTTTTCAGCTGACTGAAATCATCTCTCTTTTATGAATTTGTATTGTTTAACACCAGCACTATCTGAGTGGGAAGTTTTCTCACCACTGTACAATGACTATTACCGGTATGTTCTTCAATTAGTACATGAACCTTGGTTCTCCTCCAGTCAGGCATTACACTATCCCAACTTTTAATTTGCCATAGAATTGTGAAAGTACATGTACATTTAGTTATGAGATCAGTATAAGATTTATAAGAGAGGATGATTTGGGAAAAGGTGTCAGGTGTAAATCAAAATAAAGACTTCCCTGTCAGTACCCTCAGAGACTTGAAAATATGGTTTGCTGCTTAAAGGTAAACCTAGTAGGAATGACATCCAAAAGACCTTTAACAAAAATCCAACTGCTATATTTGTTTGCCAGTATGAGAGATACTCTGTTTGTTGCATCTTTTCCACTGACTCTTTTGATATTTGTTTCATCTTTTATTTATTCATTTATTTAAATTCTTATTTTGCTTTTGAATTGTTATAAACAGCATTGCCAGATGGGAAGATCCCTCTGTTTCAAAGAGGTATGTTGTCGTTTTCTTTCTTTCTTTCTTTCTTTCTTTCTTTCTTTCTTTCTTTCTTTCTTTCTTTCTTTCTTTCTTTCTTTCTTTCTTTCTTTCTTTCTTTCTTTCTATCTATCTTTCTTTCTTTCTTTCTATCTATCTTTCTTTCTTTCTTTCTTTCTTTCTCTCTTTCTATCTTTCTTTCTTTCATTCTTTCTCTCTTTCTTTCTTTCTCTCTTTCTTTCTTTCTTTCTTTTTCAGAGATAAAGAATTAATTGATTAATTAAATAATTATCTTACATGTAAGTACATAACAAAGATAAAGAACTTGAACCATACAAGGAGTACAGTGAAAAAACTTCAAGTCAAATGATACTGCATAGGATAGGAATAAGAAATGTCTGTATGTTGAAGCATTATTTTACTATGATCACATTTTTAACACATACTTTCCTAAGATATTTATATTGAAACCTTAGTTGTAGGTATTGTGAATTTTGGATGCACTCTATACTGTCTGTCTGAATAGTCCAGTTAATTATTATCTTAGTGGTGTTTGTGTCTAATAATACAGGCCCTTCAACCCTTAAAATCTGACTCAAGTTTTGAACTTGCTTAAGTCAGTGCTGGTGAATTTCCCCTCCTGTTTTGTGTATCTTACTTCAAATCAAGCCGTAAAGGCAGTCAACAATATTCTGAGACAGACTTTCCTTTCTGGTGATAAACATCATTGTTAAAAGAACATTTTTATCTTTACCTTTAGGTGCTTTCTTTCTCTCTTGTTGTCAGCATGCATTTTATTTTTTCTCCCTGGAAGATACCTGGTGACTTTTGGCCTCATACTCACATTTCTAGGCAACTCAGGCTTTAAAGAAGGTAGTCTTTATAAAACACACACTTATGCATGACTTTGATTCATGGTTAATAAAAGTCTTCTTTGGATAAGTTAAACAAGTTGGATAAAGTGCAGATTGCACATTTTTGCCTGAACACAGTCATCATTGCACAATTTTTGTCACTGATTTTTTCCTTTACATTCGTAAAAACCCTAATTTTATGGATGATTGAGATAAACTTAGAGTGGACCTTGCCAGTTATGACTTTTGGCATTTAGAGTGAAGCCAAGAAGTGTATGAAAAATTCGAAAAGGTGTGACATGATATGCTTTTGGCTTAGATTTCTTTGTTTTCATGAAATGTAAAGGTTTGCAAATCACTTGCGCACCTTAATCTTTGGATGAGGTGTCTCTTCCACTGTTTTTGCTAACGCAGGACTTAAAAGAAATAATGAACAATTTTATACTTATTGTGGTTTGCATGATTGGTTAATCTTTTCTTGATTGATAGAGGGAGAGATCCTCTATTTCATTATCTTTTAATCTTTATTTAATTTTATTTTTCATCTTTTATCCATGTCGTGTGACAGAACCAGTTATTGCATTGTTAGAGTAGTTGGTGAAACAGTGATAAAAGGGCTATGCAATAAATGTCTCACTTGTTGGTGGATGCACTGTGAACTCTCATCAATAGTTTTATAACTTGATAGTTTTCAGGGAGGCTCAAGGGAAATTCTGGCTTAGACTACAGCGAGTGAAGAAGAATATTTTATCACAGAACTTTTGGATTGGTCTGGTAAATCCTTGGTTGGAAATCCCTTCAAAAACTCAAACTAACCTAGAAGTAACAGAAAATGATTACGATGATGAATGGGTGAGGAGTGGATTTTCTATTGTATTACTGTTTCATATTCTTGTTTCCAAGATTTTGTACTTGATTTAACCTTGTAAGGGAAAGGATGCACCTTTTTTAACCCAGAAACACGCATCAAGGTGTATACGAGAGCTGGGGTGGTTACCAGTCGTTTCGTACTCAGCTAGGTCGATTCGTAGGCCTTTGTTCGCTCGGACAAAGAGCTTACACTCGAAACGATAGCTTTGAAAATCTTTACGGTGGCCAATTTACATTATCAACGCAGTTGATAAAACCAAATTATCTCGACCTTGAACAACGTATCGGTCCTCAAATTGCTAGTGACTCATCACCTGGAAACCTCAAAACCGTAGTTACCATTCTAGAAAATTTTCCACTTTCCTACTCCGAGAAATCCGCTCTAAGTAGGGGCTTAAATGTTTTCCCATTTCCAAAAACCCGACGAATTTTCAGTTAAGCAAGACGTTGAAAAATTCCTTCGCCGTGTTTAACGGAAGGCCTTTTTCCACGACAAAGAAGATGATTCTAACACCTCGAACAAAGATGCTTTCGAAACACCTCAGATTCGAAAGTCTAAACGCTCATGTAAAATGGTTTTATGGCCAATCAGAGCGCGCGTACTATTTGAATTATTTTATAAACAACAATCGAACTCTCTTGACACGCTCGCGCTTGCAGCGCTCGAGGTATTTTGAGAGAATGTATATTGGGACGGGTACGATTAGACCAGGGGTTTACATACGAACTGACTCAAAATGAGTACGAATTGATTGACATTGGGTACGAAACGAGTGGATACCAAATTTCTTGGAATTTTCTTTCAGTCTCGCTTCAGAATAATTACCGTAACTTACCAAACGTTTCCCGGTCAATAAAGATTTTGACTTAAAATTTGGTTCTTGTGGGTTTCACGGCCTCTTAGGTAATCGACTGTGAGTTTTTATGAAGGAAACACTGCTTGAACCTCGAATCCCATATTTGGGCAAAAATGCAGCGTTGCTTCTGATTGTTCGGCTAATAACCCAACGTGGTTCTAAACAACCTGACGGAATTTAGACATTGCAAGGTGATATGCTTCTGTTGTAAGTTATTTTGATTTTCTCCTCTTTCTTTTCAGTATGATGCACAAGAACAGGAGATATCTCTCTCCGAGGATGAGAATTACGAGCAAGAGGTACAAGACACAACGAAACGAACAATATTTTTCAATGCTGTATTCATTTAAAATCTCAGGCAATCACTGTTTTAGTTTGAAAATCGTCATGTGCTTGTGGGCCTCTTGAGTTTTGTATACTGCTTCTGAAGCTTGCATAATATTGTATCTGCGGGAACCTGTGATAGTTGAAGTCATTTCAATTCGTATCCTTGTAGCGTTTCCCTCAAAGCTGTTTCGGAAGATCACTGTAACTATGACTAAGCAGGAACTAATCAGTAACATAACCCGAACTTTCCGCTGGACTACCCGAAAATTAGATCAATGTTTATGGTAAAATGTAAAACTTGGTCATCGCCAGTGCCCACAGGAGTCTTGCCCATCCTAGTTCTTATCATGATGTATAATTAAATCGAATTGTAAGTGTTCGGTGTGAAATTAAACGTGAGGAAACCGTTTTGTATATTTTAGTTTACAACTTTTGGCTCATGGCTGTAAGTAAGACGTAAAAATATATGATTCATGATTGATATTTTTTGGTAATTCACAGGATACCCCGTTAACAAGGAGAAGTGCAAGTAAGTTAGTGATTTAACTTGAAAGAAATGTATTCGTCGCCTTTGCCATCAATTAAGAATGAGGAGTGAAGAATTTTACATTCTTTCTCTAATTCTATTAATTGTTTTCTCAGAGCGTTTCTCTGGATTGTCTGTGGTGACCCATTTCAGCGACTACCGCAGGAAAAAAAAGCGCGTAAATAGTGGTAATATGGATGTGAAGATTACTTCTGATTATTATGTTTGTAAACAAACAGTGAAACTTAACCAAACGTCATTTATTAATGAGATCAAGAACTTGACAGTGTATTCGTTAACTTCTTCTAATTGCTGCTGGCTTGAATAATAACAATCACGGAATGTTTATTTTGCTTCTTTCGTGTCGCTTTCGCTTTGTTAGATCGGCAGTTTTCTCGAACGCATTACTCTTTATTAGTTGGTGTAAAAAAAGAATTAAATTATTTATACTAGTACTTCCCGTTTTTATTAGTTACTGTAATTTTCCGGTCATGTTGCTTATTATTCTTCTCTCAGTAAACTGTGCTTCATGCGATGTTACATTTTCTTCTCTGTTAAAGAAAAGGGTAAGTAAAGAAAGCTTTTTGGTAGCAAATTTATTACATTGTGTCAGTCAGTGTGCTGTTGAAATGTACTTTGTACAATGTGTGACACGCCTGGCTGAACGGCTTGCTCACACTGTATCATAGTAGCCTGTATCAGGTATCAAGTATAGAAATCGAGAGCATATAATGTAATTATTTTGGAATAAATCAAGTAAGTATTTCAAAACTAAACAAGAAGATCAGCTCATATTTTTTATACTATTAAGTTAGGCACTCGCTGTCTATCACGGAATCGATTGCGAGTAGCAATAGCCAATCAGATTACAGCATATTTGAAAGAAAGCTAGTGGATATATGTTTATAACTCTTAGTTATCTATACTTCAAAATTCAGTGAATTTTTGTGCTTTCATGTTTTATCATTGCGACATCTAGTTACTGTTGTGTCTTTTTGTAGCAATACTGCCGGCATTGCGGAGATAGCTTTTGCTCTCGCTGTTGCTGTAAGCGTGTAAAAAGAGCTGTATTTGGAGCAACTGGTGAGCGAAAAAAAACTTTCTCGAAATTACCCTTTGTCGTTCCTCATGGAGAAAACAGCCATGAAATACCAATGGAAGTCAGAACTTCTCCTCCTCCTCCACTCCCTCCCCCCCTCCTCTCCACTCCCTCCCCCCCTCCTCTCCACACACCTGTCAGTTCTTTAAACTTGTTGTTGTCGTTGAACAAGACTTTTCATTGTCAAGTTTTTTGTACGTGCATTTCAACTGTGTAACTGATGGTCCTAAGTGGTTGAAACAATAAATGTAGAAGAGGCATTAAGAGAATAAAAAATAAATTATATCTAGGACCCCTGGTTTTGTGCAAACCTGATGTGTTGCATAAAGCGGGCCCTGACTTTCGTTTGCCATCACTTATTTTATTACGCGAAAATTAGGTTTATAATGTTTCCAGGAATAACAAACTTTGAAGGGAATAAAGTTACGTATGTTGTATGATGATAAGAATAGCTTATTGGTTAACTCAGCTGATTTGTATTTTTCGATCTTCATGAATAGCACCGGCAGCTTATGAAGAGACAGTACTAGTTTGTAACAGTTGCCATGGCTACCTCATGAACAAAGAAGATGAAAATAAGGCGGACATTTGGTGAAGGACAATGGATTGTTAGAAAACCTGTTCAGGTGGTCGGTCGATTGTAAGGGTATGAAGCTGTTGCGCCTAGTGACTCGAGTAAAGCAGGGAACGGCTGCTTGCTGTTTAAAGCTTTCTGTGTTAGCGACGTGGAAGGTTTTGCAAAAACGTAATACTGGCAAAGGAAGGCCTGGATGGTAACTCCTGAGGAACACTTGTTGATTGCACTGCAAATTTGATGGAGCCGTGGTTCTCCATTTGAAATAAGATTCTTCATGATAAATTATGGTAAAAGTGTATTTTACTGTATGTTTAATTCACATAGCTAATACCCATTAATTAAATGCCCTCTGATTGGAGGAGTGAGAATTCAGATCTTTGTTTGTTTGTTATGTTTTAGGATTCATTACATATTCGGACAAGTGTAGAAACTTTCTTTGTGTGCCGTCCGATAAAGGAGGAGAAACTTTCACGTCCGATATTAAGCAAGTAAAAAGGTGAAGGCTTCTTGTTCAATTAGGTTGCCTGAATGGATAATGTCGAAAATGAAACACAAAGTTTGATCAAACTACTGTGACAGTAGTATCTGTAGAACTGTAGCCTTCTGTTGCGGGACGCTTCAATTTTTCACACATTTTGTCGAGTTTGTCAGAAACCTCTGCAGTTTCTACTGTAGATCAATTACCCTTGCTTGTTATTAATATCGAGTTTAAAATAATAAAGAAAAGAGACAAAAACTCGTAAAAGCTTCTTGTTCTTCCTGCGCGTATGAAAGCAAAATTTAATGAAAGATTTGATGGCAAAGTAGGGGGTATCTCGCACCAGGAGGTTTTCAACGAAACATGATTAGTGGTTTTGTTTCTTTTGTATTGCCTTGATTTCTGAAGGTAAACTGAACACTGACGTGGAATAAAAAGGGAGAACTTTTCCTACATTGTATATCAGAATAGACTATTAATTGAAAGTGAAGACAAGCACGAATGAACCTCTGCCATCATGACGCCAGTGTAGACGTGTTGCAAGTTTTTTTTGTGTGTGAGAGGGTTTATCTGAACTCGAACTTTCATCTTGTATGTGTTAAGACAATTTGAAATTTGTGAACGAGTAACGGAGAATTATTACGATGACTGCATGTTCCCTTGAAATATTTATTCTCAACTATTTACACTGTATTGAGTTGGTTTAACATGTTAGAGTGATAAACGCGCTATAATTGGAGTTTGCTTTATTGAGTTGGAACACTGTTTGTGGATTCCATATTTCAGGCAATTTATGTCTTCATGATTTAATCTAAAGTTATGTGAAAGTACGCTATTTTTAGTGCGTCTGATGTTCCAAAATTTTCTTTTATTTCACGAAATATTCGAGTTTAGTGATCATAATGAAAGGTACTCGATGACGAGAATGTTTTTTTCGACTCACCAAACACCTCTGATCTTTTCTTGTCGGTAAAGGTGTTTTGCAATATGTTTTTAATGCTTACAAGCTCCCCACCACTGATCGCAGTGACAAGTAAATTGATAATTGCTTGCTTTTGTTATGCTTGGCCGTGAGCATGGTATGATAGCTTTGTTCGTGTTTTTTATAGAGGCTCCTTTGAGTCCATGCCATTCAATGCAAAACATTCGCGGCCTTGACTGTGAGGACGTTTGAGCCGTAATGATTAGAATAAAGAGACAAATTTTGAACAGTGTAATTGAAGCATTTAGCAGCATTAAGTCGAACACAATGGGACATTCTTGCAAAAGAAATGCTTCTCCAGGGCAACCGTCATCCTGTCTGTTTATCTTAGGTCAGAGAAGCGCTTCTTGTTTCTCTTCTTTCTATCCTTTTCACTTACTTCAAAAACCATTTAACTCATGAGAGGTATGTAGATATGGTACTACATTTACAGCGCTTTAAGACAAGTGTATCTCTCGATTTTGGAATAAGACTACATTTTTAATTTGTTTGCCAATTACCCATTCTTTATGTTCAATATTAGGAATAATAAAAGAAATCTCCAATTCGTTTTGAACATTTAGCCACCAAAGAGGGAATTTATAACAATGTGAAAAAAAAATTATTTTTAGGTAAACTAAAAGAATTAATAAAGTATGTTAGTTGCATGAATAAGCGGGATCAAAAATAAAAAAAGTACAATTTTCTGTTATCAATGAAACTTTTTTTGTTTATTCATTTGGGACTCAAAGAAAAGTTGACACATGTAGTGCGTACGAAATGTGCAAATACAATTTAGATCAACAACATGTGCCTCTCCTCCAAACAGGACCAGTCATACTAATTTCAACAAAAATGTTCATTTCTTCACTGAAAACAAACCAGTTCAAACGTTTACGATCCGTGCGTTTTCAAATAGGAGGAGAACTTTACTTTTGTCGCCCCAGATGTATTTTCTGAACGGAGTGATCGTTCTTTTAAAGAGGAGAACAAAAGGGAACGTAATTAAGCCGTCATAAGACCAGAAGTACCACTCATGTCAGGTGACATCACGAACATGTGAATCCTGAACGTGATCTCGTTGCGAGAATCGTCAAATTCGTGATTGCTGAATTATTTGTTGATCCTTTTTTCCTAATTATTACAGTTTCCTGAGTTAAAATCAATGTTTCGACAATATGGAGCCCTTTCCCAGAACTGGGAAACACAGGTTACGGTTTCTAAAACTACAGGAATAGGAAAATCTCGTGAAAGAGTTAGATTTCGTATCATTCCATATTAAATTTTGGTTTGGTGTTCAGATGAAATGATGTCCTTATCAGAGGAGGTTACACGTTTATGGATCATTAAAAAAAGATTAAATAAGTTACAAATGCATGGACAACTATTAAAATAAGAACGAACCTGGCGAGAGAACTGCAGGCAAACGGGACTACGAATTGGCCCTGCTCAAAGCCACAGATCATCATTCCAAAACACTGAAGTACTTTGAAAGCGCCTAGATAAATGCAGATGTACTTTTAAGGATGCATTCTTGGTTTTCATCATACATCTTTCATCAAGTAAATGCTCTATAATAATGTTATTTGGCGCATTTCCTTCATTGCTGGATTTAGTTGCTAACGTGTTTGCAAGAGGTTTTGAGTTGTCTGGCAACAGTTTGTCATAAATACAGCTACTGAATTACTTTCCGCTTAGATCTTCATAGACGCATTGGCTGGCGATAATCAAGCAAGTATTAATTTTCTCGGACATTGAGGTTGAAAGTATTCGTCCATGTTCAAGAAGCAGCCACTCAGTATGTATCAGTCTTCGTATCGTTCGTTTTGCTCTTGTCCACACCCAAGCTGCCTAGAGGAGCGGGACAGTGGCCATGGGTGCCAAGTACCTCTTTCGTGCCAAAACTCAAGCGAATCTCACCTGCGATTACAAGCCAGTTCACTACAGCTACAGATGGAACGGGACTCAGGCGTTTACTCCAAAGCAGATCCCTCGGCCTTCATTCCATCTGCATTCGGCATTATTTCGAGACCCTCTCGATTTTATGTTCCCTCGGCTCACTGTAATCTCTCCAGCCAACAGATAATTTTTCCATTCAGTCAAACATCTCACAGCAGACAGCATGGTAAGTAACTTTATTTAAAACATTCTTTTTCTTGAATTCTTCGTTTCTTTATTCTGAATTTACATGTACCTCTTTTATTAACGTAAGTATTGTTGTTTTCATTATCATCTTTACGATGTACAATGTTGAAACTTCAAGCTCAGATTTAGTGATATTGTACTGTTGCGTGGCGCGGTAAATAAACAATGAATTTGCGATTCCCCGAACAGTTTGAATTCTGTGTTGGTCCTTTTTGTTCTTGGCGTACACTTTTCAAAAACTATCATAGCAATTATTTTGTAATGTATTCATATTTAGACAAAAGAAGTCATAATAAGTTGTTTTAGACAGAAACAAAAGCACAATACTGAGGAAGAGAAAGTAGAATAACAAACTCGAATCCAGACCTATTAACACAGTTTTTAGGGGGCTTTTCTGTTCATAAGTACAAGACCCTATGCTTTCTCTGGATTGACTCAGTTCCAGTTGCTTCTTAGGCGGGCGATCTTCGAATTGGTTGTGCCTTGAGCCTGGTCCATAAAAACTCAACAACGTTTTTTTTAAACCACGTGCACCGTCACGTTACTGGGTGTTTTAATGGAAAATCAGCTCAAGAGAAAGTGCAAAAGCAGTAAAGGACCTAAGGACCTTAGCGAAGGCTTGGAACATCATTTTGGACAATCTATCACACATAAGATGATAATTTTCAGGTCAATTGCGGTGAAAAGCTAATATACATTTACAAGTTTTTTTTTTTTATCAAAGACAAAAAAAGGTCTGTAATTTGAAAGAATTACAGACCAATTGCAAATTGTGTATATGGCAAATAGATGGATCCAAACGTTTTCGCTTAATTGAAGTCATTATTCAAGAGATTTAAGGTCAAATTGATAAACCATAGACAAAACCGAGAGCATAATTATTATTAAGGCTTCCATCTTCAGTCTGCAACCGAGTAAGCACTTATGTACTTGAATCTTTTCTGTCTTCGCTTCTGTTCGTTAGCAATATTATCAAAAAAAAAAACAAAAATTCAACAGTTAACCAAAATTAGAGCTATTATTTTTAAGTATATTTCAATAGAGCTGTTGACGTCCTCTTTTTGTCAGGTAACCTGGTTATTGGACTAAGAGACAAACCGGAGATAAAGAAGCGTCGTAAACGAACCATTTTCACTTCAGATCAGTTAAACCGGCTAGAATCAGCTTTTGATCGTCAGCAGTATCTTGTCGGTACAGAGAGAGAGCGTCTTGCCAGGGAGTTAAATCTCTCCCAGACTCAGGTCAAGATTTGGTTCCAGAACAGAAGAATTAAATGGAGGAAGGAACATTTGTATGCTGGACATGAAGATGGTCAAGGGGAAAATAACATTATGAGCCAAAGACTCTAGTTCCTTTTTGATCAGTTTCGTTTCACAACCAGCAACTTGTTCAAGATTAGAATGGTTGCCAGTGAATCGTGATCTGAAGTATAAAATTACAAACTCTTGTACATGATTCTTGTAGACTAAGTAGCCTTTTAGTTAAAATAAGTTAACCTGATAACTTGTGCATATATTGAATTACCGTCTAAATATTTAGACGTTTTCACGACTACACTGCTATTACCAAATTGATTTATTCTCTATTCATGTACCAAATACTTCAATCAGATGCAAAACTGACGTAGATTTACGGAAAATTTGAGAATCGGTCAATTACCAAAAGAGTTCTTGTCTACTCGATTTAACTACACAGATGGTGCTTTACAAAACATGACATTCAGCTACTAGCTTTTTTAAATCAATTATACTATGAATTCCAAAGTGATTTGAAGGCGGTGATTTCACGATTAAAAGCAGACACCCTCTAGGCTTTTGTAGGTTTAGTATCATTCATTACAGGTTCTAGTTATGGCTGGAGAAAAAATTTGTGATAGGACATGGCTCAAAAAAATTTTAAACATGTAAATTTTTACGGGCTTACGACTGAAAAGAAAAATGTATATACCCCCTTGATGTGTCCCCTCAGAGCAGGGTTTGTGTCACAAAAGTGTTTATTGTATGAACTGCTTGAATTATGTAGCAAATTACTAAGGGATAAAATTATATGTGGCAGGTTCTCTTACAGAGGCTCATATTTTGTTTCCGTGCTATTTTTTTTCCAATAAATTAAAGGATACACGTGTAACTTATTAGACTTGATTGCTTTTATTTCTCATGTAAAATTTATTTGAATTAGATTTAGGTCTAGTGTAAATATCAAGTTTATGATATATAAACAATAGCCTCCGTTTGGCGGGAAGAGATGCTTGGATATTTGTCCGCAGACATTATCTGTTCCGTGATTCTTAGGAGCTTCGGTAAATGGTTGTTAAGCCCTGTACATTTTCTGGTATTGAGCGCCAATTGAACATAAAATTGGAGGTCACTTTTTTCAAAATATTCTCACCACAATGATCTTTTTAACGAACGTCACATATGTACTTTTACAGTGTTTTGCATGGCAAAAAGGTTAGTTGCAATGCTAAAATCTCTTTGTGGAGTGTTAACTACTAGGTGGTTGCATCCGAGTGTTTGTCAATCGCCGCAGGGTACTTTTAATAGCACTTCGAAACTCTTTTACTCGCCAAAAATATATGAACGGGTTCAGAGAAGAATTTACGAAGATTATCGTTCCAGAAACTTCCAAAGATATCTTCTTGGCCGTACTGAGTCCACCAAGTTGTATGACAGCTGCTGTACAAAGATAAGGGAAATAACAGAGAAAGAGAAGGACACAAACAATGAACGTATTTACCACCGATCTAGTGTAACTCGGAAAGCTGATTCTGCTGACAATTGAGTGAGAACTTTGTTTGAGGTTTTCTTGATTGTTGATTTGTCGACGATGTCGTCTGATTACTTGATAAATCTTGTAATACATTAAAAGTATGATAGAGAAACATGTCGTTGAGGAACCAAACCCAAGAAAGTAAAATAATCGAATGTCTTGCGTCCAGATGAATCCCCATGTCCCTGACAACAACCAAGAGCCGAGGATAAACACACAAATTCTTCTGTTTGTTACCAGGCATCTATATCTCAAGTGTAATAAAAGTACAAGGTACCTGTCCACGCTAATTAAAGTTGCGGTGATAAATGACACTCCCGACAGACTGCCTGAAATGACATCAAAAGCAGACATCAGAGCCAGTGGCCCATCTTTGCCGGTGACAAGAAAGTACACCCGTGTTATAATGTACAGTGGTTGTGTCACGGTTCCAACTAATAAATCAGTTAATGAAAGTGCGAACAACAAAGTGTTGGACGGTGAATGCAGAGACTTGGTCCGCCAAATAGAAAGAAGGATGACGGCGTTTCCAAAACTTGCAATAAACAGACCGATAGCATTAACAACGCAGTTGGCAAGCAAACAGGTCCTTAACCTCGCGACTGTATTTGTTTGATTATCCCAATGATGTAAAATGAAATTTTCCATTGTGATATGTCGCTGAAATTGAAGAAGCTGTCTTTGTCGACACCAACACACTCACTCGCTCTCTAGAGAATGAATAAAAGCATAACGTATTCAGTTTAAAATTACATTTCACGACCCTCTTCGGAGCATAATAAATGGCTCACGGGAGATGTTTGTTGGAATACCTTTTGATATGATAATGGCCTAGACGATTAGACTTCTTTACAGGGGTTATCTACATGAGCTCTGAGCAAGTTGTCTTTGCGTGGGATTCTGCTTATAACAACGCAGTGATGCAGTAAAATGGTATCTAATCAAGAGTAGCAGTTTTGTTGAGGAAGAGGTCTAGTTTATCATAATTAGCGTCGATTTTTTTAAGGGTTGAGATGCATGCTTAATATGTAAAGCCGTCGAAACAGATCCGTCCTAAAAGATTACTGTTTTCACCAGCCAAGTAAAGTAATGAAGATACTCCCATGGTTTTCTTTTCTTTTCCTTTGTTTTTGTTACTGTGTAAATTTCCTGTATGCCCTTAAGTTTCCCCTTTCATTTTCGAGGTAATTCTGCCCATCAACATAATGCTCTCAGTAGGGAATTGTGTAACTGGACTAATCATAAAAATTACAAATTTTCCCGATTGTGATTGGTTCAAAACAGCTCCTGTTTTTCCTTTAATTTACTTTCCAAGTTTGTTATCAGCTGGTTCAATAAGCCAATCGCATCCAAAATTGTTGTTTAAATTAACCAATCACATTCAAAGTTGTAGTTTAAGTCAACCAATCACAACCTTGGTTTTCCCTTTCTTTCATAACTTGGCAATTCTTCTTTTCTCGGAATTTTAAGATTTCGTGTCGTCCAGTTCGTATAGGTAATCACATGATTTCGAGTGCAATTTGGAATAAATAAGCACGAGTAAATTTTTTTGAAGACTAACAAAATTGCACGAGCCCGTAGGAGTAATTTTTCCATGTATATTATTAGTTCTGTAATCATACTTGTGATAGACAAATCGGACTCCCGCTGCGCAGTCGTCCTATTTTGTTATCACTCAGACCGAGTAATAGTCCCATTATCATAACTAATATGGACTTGCACACAGCTTACAATTATTTGCATGAGATCTTATAAAATCATATCGAGCATATCTGGCAAACGACAGAGTCGACCACATTCAATCTTAGATAAAACTTCCTTAGGCGGACGATTACTCTAAAGGATGAAATATCGGATTTAAATTAAGTTCCAAAACTAATCTATAGCTGATAAATGCGTTTCTTTTTAAATGTCAATCTTCGGTCAAACTTTTGTTTTTTTGAAAATTTGAAGATAATTGAATATATCATTTTGCCAGAAGAGCTTTATTCAAAGTGGCGGCGGTTTATAAACTTTTCATCTTCAGAATCTTACAAGCCCAGTGGGAGTACCTTCGTAATCAGCCAATAGGGATTATTTTCACTTTGTCGGGCATTGTGGCGCATTTTGCGCTAAGCAGCTTGGGCTAGTCGCTTTTTCCGTGAGATACCTGTGGCAGGTCCACGGTAAGGTTTGTCCAGCGTTTCCTATTCGTCGTCGACGCAAGTCGACAAACTCTTAAAATGCTTGGAATGTTTAACATTTTCCGTATCACTTAACCATGATTGAGTTGCTAGTAACCGGATCATTGTGTTGGCGCATAGTTGTTTCGACGTAAAAATACACGATTTTGATGAGAGATCGTCGCTTTTCCGCCACCATATTATTCCAGATGGATTTATGTCATGATTAGCTCTCCTTCCCTGGTTCCGAGCAAAAAGTTTCCTTGGTGGCTCCAAAAACTTTTCATTATGTGTTTTAGGGTGACTGTACATTAACGCGTGTCTTGAGCTGTAAACAAAGAAGTTCAAGTTAGCCTTGCGTAGCTACGATGACAGTTCAATACAATATTCCGAGACTCACAACATGATATGGCACCTGTTTGTGTAGGGGAAAACAAATTTTGAATATACAGAGATTGAATTGCGATGAGCTTGGAATTTCGTAATGACAGTTCTGACCTAAAAGTTACGCTGTTTATGAAATGATTACCGTTAGGCGGGGCAGGATCTTGAAATGCGACACAATTCTGTTACTTTCACTCATTTTTACTGTTTTGGCATTAGCACTGATTATTGTTTTAATTCATGGGGATTTGGGAAATTACAATGAATCTGAAAAGTGGAAAGTAATCCCTGTTCTACACTAGGATATTCGATGTCCAGCCGACCACAATATGGCCGGCGGAATCTCTTCAAAAGTGTAAAGTTCCCTGGTGTAACCTAACTGACGACACAGTTATTGCGTCAAAGTGACGCCGTCATTTTGCATGGAAGAAACATGCCAAGTGAATTACCTAGACAACGATCAACCAATCAGCGCTGGGTTTATGTTATTCAGGAAAATTCTCACTATACAACACCCGAGCCCTCTAAGAGAGACACGAGATAACGGAGTGTTCAACTGGACAATGACATACAAACGATCATCAGATATATGGGCTCCTTATGGCAGCTACCGAAAGAAAAACATCGATGACCGAAAAAATTATAACTCAGGTGTAACAGATGAGCAACAAAAGACGTTCTTACGGGTTGTTCGAAACGCAGTAAACAATTGATTTCTCGATTGAATGTTTTGAAAACTCCCTTAGACTAAAGGTTCACTAAAGTTGGACCAAGTGCTGGCCGGGAAGAGAAGGTCTTTTGGCTAGTCTCCTCTCCTGCGCATTAAGTAAGGTCTACTAAGCTTGGCAGACTCGCAGTCTTCGCCCCAAAGCTCAGTGTTTATTGTAAGTTTGGTGGTTGTTCACCTTAATTAACAGCTGGTAACATGACATGAGTTTTATAAACCAGTTTGATCTCCCACTAACTAAAGCTAAATTCTATCATTGATTATAATAAAGCTCGGATATAACACGTACTGTCATTGGTTGAAAGAGCGTGCTCTATGAGAGTATAGAGCATAGAACTGAGCTAAAGCTGTCACGCCATCTGCCAAATCGTACTATGTCCGACCTTTTCCGGGACTTCTTTCTAGCTTTTCTTTAGTTAATTGAAAGTGAAATTTTGGAACAAGCGAGCAAAGGTTTGCAAAAATGCTAGGCGCAGTAATTTACGTTACTGTAATGTGAGCAGAGACAAAAATCCTCAAAGATAACACAAGATAGACAGTCCGAGTTTTTTTAACGGTTTTCACGCTCAGTTAGATTGCGAGTTTACGTACGGTAATAAAAATTAAACACAGCTAACACTTGTATAGTATATTAAGTTTCGATTTCAAATAGAAAAAAAACAGGAATGATGAAAAATATAACCTGGCATAACTGTTAAAATTCATACTATTCATGACGGTGTCAGAGCGACTTAAGGTCTATCGCGGCTAGCTAATCATGGCGATCTTCGGTCATCGCAGTGGAGCAAGCCTCAGGAACTAAATCGACTACCCTTCGAGTGAAAAAATAAGAGCTTGCCCTGATTACCTTTCCGATGCGTTGAGTGGAAGGCCAGATCAGTCACTGCAACCGAGTTTTACGGCGCTGTCATTCCGAGCGATCTTTTTGTCTTAGTGAATTCGGCTGTTGTTCATTCATAATACGCTCGCCTTGAACAGTATGTTTTCTACTTGTCATGTAAAATAACTTACGTATTTTTGTGAGCCACGACTGGGCCGAATTTCACTGAACATTTCACTTTCAGATCCTGTATTAGAAACTAAAAAACTTCAGGCAAAAGTGTTAAATTCGACATGCCGAGCTATTTTAGTTTGTAAACTATTGCAGAATATGAACTTTGATGGTTTTTGAACTTTGATGGTTTGACATTTTTTACAGCTTTAGTCTTGTACAGCCAATCAGTTTATTTGAACCATTCTAACAGGGATTCTGATTGGCTTATTGTAGCGTGCTTCATGAGAGTTTATATAATAAGTTCAGTTATGCATGCATTCTGATTGGTTCTCACTTATGATCTATTGGAGGACAGACGTATACATGACGTCATCATTAAAACTTTTTAAATTCTTTATTATATAAAACAAATAGATTCCAAGTTGCCGTGCGTCTGTTCAGTAATAGATCACAGATGACGTCAAAATGTAATAAGAACAAAAAAGTGGCACACGAGGCGCAGCCGAAAATATTTTTCTAACCGTAGCGCCATCTTTAACAAAAGAGTTATTAATGTTAACCCTGTTCCAATTTGAGTTAAACTGATAAGAAGTCAATAATTCGGCAAAATTTTAAAAAGAGAAAGCATTATGTCACCAGTTTATTTCAAACCCACACCGACATACTAATAGGATCTCTTAATGAGAAGAAATGATCTAATAGTATGAAAAAGCCACTGTTTCACCCCTCACTAGTTTAACGTCAACAGGTAAGTCAGCTCCCTTTGCTTAAGGGAGTCAGAAACAGTTTCCAAACTTCTTCGAATATTTTTTGATTCCCAACTTTCTCGATGCGGGTCTAATGAAAATTCGCGTCCACACGTACCACATTCGAATCGTTTTAGTCCGTTCACATGAATTCGATACGCATCCGGATATCTCAACGCTTTCTCCAACAGAGCATGCGCTCTATCAAGAGACTTGAGGCTGCGATAAATAGTACGAGAAAAGATGTCACAATCAAACAAAAGACATGTAAAGGAGAGTCCTTTATTTGGACAAATCATGAGGTCGAGTTATTGGTTAAAATCACGATGAGCAGAGCGGCCAAAACCATCAAAAATGTCGACAACGTTAGCCCTCCTTATTCGCTCGGACGAAGGGCAAACGCTCGAAACGCGAGCTTTGAAACTCTTCATGGTGGCCAATTTACGTTATCAACTCAGTTGATAATACTAAATTACCCTGTATTCTAAAATAGACGGATTCAATCGTTAACGCGTATTGCACTCTGAGAAGTGTTTCAAAAAGTTGCAGATTCATCAACCGTATTCACCAGGTAAGTGTGGACGGAAGACCAATCCGCAACGAAAAAGTTGCAGAATCAAAAATATCCGGATGCGTGTGGACGGGGCCCTAATGCTGCCTGAGAAATTAAGAAGTCCTTCAACCTTGGCTGTCACTCATTTTTGAATCATTCTTACTCTGAATTCAGTTCATTCCAAAGGTTTCAAAAAATTTGATGGCGCCCAACCGGACTTTCCTCCAATCGTAACTAACCACCAACCTCCCTCATCCATTTCAAGCACTTCCATGCGATCGCCTTTTTTAAAGCTGATACAATCTTGATCCCCTTCGTCAGCGTATTCTGCCATAGCTACATAAACAGTTTTCGTATCTTGGTGTTGCACCTTCTTTGGAGGGTTTGGTTTTGCTGGTCTTTTGGGCGCTACTGGTTTAATATTCACCCTCTCTAAGTAAGATGCTGGTACCCAACCTTCCTTTCCACCCTTTGTCTTGACCAACCACCACCCATTATTGGAGTCTTCTACAAACTCAAATTCGTCTCCAGTACAAAACGATAAACCTTCACCATTTTCAGAGGAGAAAGACTCTAAGGCTTTGCAGAAGATGTTCTGTTTCACAGGAACACGAGTTGGTTTCGTAATCGATGATTTCACTGAGACTTCTGGAGGCGAGATCTTCGAACGTGGTTTTACTTGAGGTTTGGCCGGAAGATCAGGTTTCTTAGGAACTGAATTCAGTGAAGAATTAGCCATTTTGGTGGTATTCTTTGCAGGAACTGGTAAGGGCTTCCTTTGCTGCGACTGAGCATAACTTACACCTTTTCCAGACTGAGATGACGCGATGTTCGGCATTTGTTTTGCAATCGGCTTTGCGCTTACAGGGGCGACTGGTCGAGGAGGAGCTGCAGACTTTTTTTCCGTGCTTGAAACAAGATAGCTTGTTGGTGCCCAACCCTCTTTGCCTTGGATTCTAACATATGACCATCCATCCGGATTTTGTTCGATTAACTGCGCTGTTTGCCCTTCTTTGAAGGAAATGCCACCTTCAAAAGTGTCATTATAATCTGCTAACGTGAAAAATGTAGCGTTACCCTCTGGAATTTTTTCTGGAATACGAGGGGAGGGTTTAGGAATGTTTATTGAGGCATTTGAAGATTCTGCTCTATTGGCTTGTTGTTTCTCCAGCAATCTTTTACCCAGGTATGAGGATGGTATCCAACCCTCTACTCCACCGATTTTTCCCAGCCACCATCCATTTGGAGCTTTCTCGACAACTTCCACAGACATTCCTTCTGTAAAGTTTAACGCTCCCTCTACACCCAATGAACGAAAGTCGCCAACGGTAAAATATTCTACTTCAGGAGACTTTGGAGTAGGTGAATCGCGTATAGCCATAGTTTTCTCGTACGACATGTTTGTGATGTGAACTGGCAACTTTTTGGACCTTTTGACCTGGAGATCAAGCACAATGTATGTGTGTTAGTTTACTTATCTCAATATAATTACTCCCAGATAAGAGTGTCCTAATAGCGTGTGAACAATCATGACGGCCAAGAAAACGCACGTAACAGGAGAAAGGCCCTGGAAACGAAGGTGACCGAGTCACCTATATAAGATGCAAGTCTTGCAAAGAACCCAGTGAATCGAAACCGAACAACTTTTTTTGGAACGTGAAAAAAAATGAAGGACTGGCTTTAAGACTTCGGCCTTCGGACACTCAGAGACTAAATCGAAGGAGTTTTATCGGTCAGGCTAAGTCAACTCTTCAAAAAAAAAAGAAATTTATCTGTAACAAATTTAATCCCAGAAATTCTTCTTGTAAATTATTCGAACTCAATGAGAAAACAGAGATAGACATGGAAATTTCGTTTCGCCGCACTCTATAGTCTACAATAGATTGTGTTCTCTAATATTATTAAAAGAGTCTTTTTGCTAAAGACTTACCGAAGCCTTCCTTGGAGGCACTTTCCGACCTTTCGTTCCAGTTTTGTTGGAGCCTGTTTAGAGAATGCAAAATTACAAAAAAGCAAACACCCGAAATGAAGCTTGGTAACGATGCACGTCAAAGAACGAATTGAAAAATTCCAACACTTGAAAAGGATGAATGGAAAAAATTCAAGCCTGCACAGGATTTGAACCCATGACCTCTGCGATAACGGTGCAATGCTCTACCAATTGAAATAACAAGCCTGGAATCTGGGAGCTGGTCATTATATTAATTCTTACCAAATAAACCCGCGAAGTTATGATTTAGTGACTGTGAATATACTAAAATCATATTTGTGAACTTCGGTTTAAGAAATGAAGTTGAAAGCGATCTTCGCAGAAATTAACACAACTGAAGCAGTAGTGACAATAAGGCCTGAGCCAACCATAAACCCACAAAGGCCTGAATTTTTTTCAGGCCTTACTTTCACTACTGCTTAAGTAGTGTTTATTACTGCGAAGATCGCTGTCATATTCATTTCTTAAACTGCAGTTCACATATAATGATATTCATTTTTCTTTTAACAGGACGGTTGTTGAAGTTGAAAAGCAATCCATACCATGAAGTCTAGAAGCACTCTGTACACCACTCGCCACGCTTGCAGTTTTCTCTCTCGCTAAAGACTCTGAACCATGTCGTATGGCTTCAAGCTGAGAGGGATCAGCTTTCTTGAGGTACATGGCTGGCGCCCAACCCTCGCGATTCTGATACCTTAAAGAATGTTAAGAAAAAGCATAAGAGGGCGTTATGAAAATTGTGCCTTGACCATTCACATATTATTATCACTCCTACAAACAGAGCACACCTTTCTTCAATTTTCCTCTGTACCGTTTAATAACTAACAGTTACAACGTATATTGCTTGATCCATTTCAGGCTTTGACGACAATTTAATTGATGTAAATATTATGGAGAGTACTCATGGAGAGTACTCACCGAATAAGCCACCATCCATCAAAATTCTTCTCTATCACGGTCACTAAAACGCCAACCTCAAATGAAATTTCATCATCGAGTTCTGCTTTGTAGGTTGTTGTTGTAATCATTCTCTCTTAAAAAAAAATAAAGATAAGTAGCGAAGAAGGGAAGACTCAAATAGGATCGAACAAGTCACATGGGTACGATGGGCACGGAGATCACAACTGATATTGAGGGTATCTGGTACTGTGATTGTGGTTGTTGCTAAAGATGACACAGTAAAGGCTATGAAAGCTGTTGTTATTATTGAGGAGGTGTTTGTTATTGTTGAAAGAAAGACGTTCAGACCTGCAGACATATATCTAATGTTCCATCAAAGAGTTTTGTTCGAGCGTGATTGTCTTGGGTGCGTCCCGTAGCCCTAAATGCCTCAACTTAAACTGGTAAAATCCAGCGATAATCCTCACATGTTGCACCCCAATTTTCGAACTTTACGTCCAAGGCCACGAATGTCTTCCTTTTAAAGTGGACATAATCTGGAAGAGTGTTTTGTGGTTGCTACTACAATAAAGACAAACTTGTTTGTTATTTAAGTCGCTCTGAGATGTCAACATCTGTTGTTAATGGTATCCAGTTTTCTCTATCCGTTCCAAAACAATTTGAAGAATAATAAACACGTAAGTCTCCATACGGCTCGCAAATATGTTCGTAAATTTACATTACATGTACCTGTTTCTTTGAGCTTCACTCACAGAAATTCTCAGGTAGATAGTCTTGGCGGACAAATATCCGAGCATAATTTCCAGCCGAAAGTGGCTAGTGTTTATAAAATACCATTATACACCATTAGAATCGAAGTTGATCACTTGCTTGGTACAACAAGGTAACTTACCTCCTGATTCAGTCACTAATTGATTGGCAGACTCATCTAAGCTGCCATCCTCACGCTCAAGATAAGCTGCTGGAACCCAACCCTGCTCTTCATCTACATTAACAAACCACCAACCTGATAAATAATCACATTAAATTGAGGTAAATCTCACAAAAGCCAAAAGTATTCTAGCTTTGAAAAAAAATAGACCTTTATAGCTGCTTTTACTTTGGTTTAAGGCAATTTATGGACCACTTGTTATGAGTTAAAAGCAATGATCAACTTCCCAAGTTTAAAGCTACCATAGCAATGTATAGCCTGCTGAAAAACCCCTTAATGTTAATTTTGACAGCTTGACTGTACAGAAGGTTACACAGACAAGAGAGAAATGAAAGTTATAAAGAGAAGAGAGAAGTGTGCCATTTAATTGGTTGAAGCTTAAACTTTATCTTGCCACAATCGTCTGCACGGTTATCATAATGCAATCAAACCTCTATCAAGCAGTTACCTAGATAATTGTTGGGTGGTACTTTCAATTGAGCTTTGATCAAGATGTATTTTGGGACCCCTGCAAATTACTTTTTGACTTTCCAAAATTCGCCATTACAAACCAAAAACATTTTCTCCATAAACAACAGCAAAAGCATCTAAATTCTTAGAGTAAAATTTAAACAAAGAATATCATCTTACTGGAATTTTAAATTAGGGAATATCACCTGGAAGCTATTACCCAGCTTATCAAAGAATGATTAGGTCACAAGAGTGGGTATATTGTTAGAAATATACAATTGAAATTTTTGTACTGGCCAACTAGTAACCTGTCAGTAGCCTCTTAGTTATCTGTCAGCCAACAGTTGGCTGAAAGTTGGTGGACAGGTCTTTTCAGAGAGCTGTTCTCCACAATAACCAGGGAGTGAGAGTAATGGCAAAATTAATATTTCCTAGATTTAAAACACGACAAACAATACTCCTACCCTTGGATTAGGATTGTTAGCTAATATTCATTCCTCTTCTAGCACAAAATTGTTAACCAAGAGGTGTTTTCAACAGGTTTAGACAAGTATCACTATTTTTTTATGACAAGCATTGTAGAAATGTTATGTAGCTATTGGTCACTTGACAAGCAGATATTTACTCTACCTCATTTGGAACAGCTATCTCAGACCGTAAAACAACTAAAAAAAGCACCAGCTTTGAAAAACTAATGATAAAGGTCAACTGTCAGTCAAGCACAAAAAAACAGATATCACAATGACTCATCATAATTTTTCCAAGAAATAATTTCAAATAAGATAAAGTTGGAATGGAGAGTTGTTTGAAGATTCCATGTGTAAAGATTTCGTTTGTACAGCCTCAAATCACATCTCCCCTTTACACTGCAATTTAAGGGTTACTATAGTCCCATACCATTTTCATTCTTGTCAATAACTTCCACAATATCTCCCGCAACCATGTTAACTTCATTTCTATTCTGCTTTTTGTAATCTGCAATGGCCACATACTGTTCCAACATAACTGGCCCACTTATGTGGTCAGCTGTTTATGAAAAGAAAACAAAAAATTTTAATCATGACCTCTGCTTTTAAGAGGATCTTACACTGAGTAAGTCTGTGGTGTATTTATAAGTACCACTCAGATCTCATGTCTGGTGTGCAAGATTTCTTTCCAGATAAAAGCTGGATTGTATATGACATTTTTCAATGCAGAGTTTCTTGCATTTTTGTTATTGATAGAATTAATTGGTAATTGCACTTTATATCATACAATTCAGGGGTAATTTTGCAAGTAATTTCCAAATGACCTCACACTATGTTCTCGGCCAATTTAAAATAACTCACCCAATTACTCCCTGAATTTTACTCCACTCAGTCCTCATACAATTACTAGTCTTAATGTCATCAAGAAAAATGAAAACTTGCACTCTCATAACCAAGTTTGCATTCAAACGAAAATGCTTGAACTAGAAAAGTACCTGAATCCTTTTCCTTTCTTTTCTTGTCTTTCCTACAAGAGGAAATAGTTTAAAATTACTTTAAATGAAATAGCTTTTACCACTTTTTCAAAAAGTATCCATACCCATTTGACAGGGGATTATTGGTTTCAATCTCCAAATCTCTTGATAAATTTTGCTTCAAAACCATCTACCCATTCCCCTTCTTAAACTTAGTATATATGTTAAGTCTAATCTCATTACTGGTCAATATAAAATTTTCAAATTTCATTATAATCTTCCTGCAATTTTCTTTGACTAAAAAGCTGTCCATTGAAAATAAATACTATATTAGGAAATTTCTTCCTTTTTCATCCAAAATATATTTAAAAAAGAAATGGCAATGAAATTACTGGACTTAAGTAACCAACGTAAAACAAACTTACTCCTTAGATGGAAGGTCTATGTCCTCTGGTTGTGGCTCAAAGAACTTCAATACAGTGCCACTAGTGGATATCTTGGGTGGTAGCGAGATTAGCTCCTGAAATATGTTAACATTATAATAATCAATTAATGACAAGCTTCATGCCAAGTGTTCCAAGGAAAAAAAGGCCCACATACTGCACAAGGTTGACAAAGTACATGTACAGATAAAAAAGACTGCATGGTGGCACAAACTAAACATTGTATACCTTTGCCAGAGGTATTTAACAATAAGTAAGAGAATAATAGTGAAAACAGGAGGCTGGGAATTCATAGGTAAAAACAGAAGGTTTCTAAAGAGAACTCAGATCACTCCTGAAATTTGTCCCACCTTACAATATTCACCAATGGGTTCCTTTCTACGTAATGCTACATCTCGCACATGACTTCTTCCAAATATAATTTTACCTGCATACAAATCACACAATTCATCACACACATTTGGATAGTCCATAATTAACCCGAAGTTCATACAAATATAAGAGCTTATGGAAACTCCCTTCTTACAAATATATACATGTATAATCATTACAATATATAATAACATGTATAATTGTTATAATATATAATGATATGTATCATTATAATAATAATATGTATATGAAAATTATTCATAGGTTTTGCACACTGTCATTCCAAACCACCAAAAACTCTGATTGGCACACATTGTTTCAAATCTTATTTCCAATAGTGCAGGTGCATTTGAGTAGTTTGGAGAGCATTTGAAATTTACCAGTGTCTTTCAATTAAACATCCTGTAACTGACACACTTTTCCCATATTCTCATAACTTCCTATTTGCTATAAGAACCACATAAAAGCATGGAGACTATAGACCAATTCTTCAACATCAACAACAAAATGACAGATTAAAATATGGTGATAACTTCTTTACTGGTATCATCCAAACTACATGAATGCTGTAGCAAACCTGGCAAAAATGGCAAAATCCTCTTCGAAGGATCTTTTACACCACTTTCATGAGGAAACTCCTCCAAAAGTTTAGTCTGTTAAGCAATAGCAACTAAAAAATTTATTATCCAAATATTTCAAATTAGGATAACATAACTAGGAGAATTCAAGGGCAAAGGATTTTGAAAGCATTGTTACCATTATGTGATAAAGCAAGGCTGACCAATATTGCATCTATCAGCAGCTTTATATAAGGAGACCTAACATAGTAGTTTACAGAAAGAAAACAATCACTAAAGGAAGATGATTAAATCAAAAGGAACAAGAAGGGTTAATGTTGCAGGAGTATTAAACATGGATCTACAACAATAACAAAAACAAGGTACACTGCACGTTATGGGGAAACAAACTGCAATGTAGCCTCTCAGAAATTGAAGCATGTTGGGAATGGTTTCCATTATTTACCCTATAAAATTACCATAATTATTGACTAGGTGGAGGAGAGAACTAAATAAAATTCTAGACTTAAAAATACTGTGTGCATTCACTCACAATATTATTTTCATTTTTAAAAGAGGATTATTTAGCCAAAAAGAAGGGTCTGTGGAAAAGAACGAGCTTACCAAAGACAAGAAAAAAATATTCACAGGAAGAATTATTAAATTCAAGTCAAGAGGCATTTACATTTCTGTCTTCATATAATAGAAAATTAACATACCTGAAGGTCAAAGAATTTACTGTATCTCCTGTAGACAACATTAACACTACCATCTGACCAAGTGACATTTATCACATAAACCTGTAAAAAGGTATGCTTATCATGAGACAGAATTTTTTAAATACTGTATTTTTTTTCAATCCAATGTAGAATGGTTAAACAGACACTTTCATCAGTGACAAATGCTATCTCCTGGTTACAAGTTTCTGAAGGATCCACATCAATAGAGATTAGTAGTCAAGAGTAACTGCTATTAGCACTGCAGAATGATATAGGACAACAAGCCCAGTCTCAAGCCGTGAATTGGTAATTACACCATAGTCTTGGACAGGACACAGGTTATTGAGATTTTTAATGTTTCAAACAATGCACTTGGCTAGCTATAATGTCATAATTAATGAAACATTTCCCCCCTCTCCACCCTCCTTTGTCATTGTTGATACCACATGAAAAAGACTCAACCATGAGAGGGAACAAGCGTGTTCAATAAACTTCACAAGGGAATGTAGTGGTCATTTCTATGGCAAACAGCCCCATTTTTGTTACAACAGCTGTAAATCAGAAGCATATGTACCCAGCTGAGTTTTCGAAACTGAGATTTCTCTTTACACTTTAAGCACACAATACCAGTAAGTTGATTAAATCAATAGCGAAATCCCATGATACTGGAGAGCGACTTTACAGATATCAAAACAATACAATATCGTGTTTGTCCGATCATTCCTTTGACTAGCTCACTCAGCTTCTGTTTGAAAGTTAGTAGCGGATTCACTTGTCATTTGCACAACAACAGAATTAGTGTTGTATTTTATGGGTTGACTGCGTGAATATTGAGGATAATAGTTTGTATATCGGTGGTCTTATATCAGATCACGAGTTACTAGCTGGTAAACGACCCACAGTTAGATGCAATCATAAATATATCACTGTTAACTTACATAATGCTTGCTCGGAACCTTTCGTTTCTGGATATCGACAACTTTTACATCTGTTAAAACCCTTGGCGACATAACGCAAATTTAGCCCTGCATAGGCGCTGAATCTTCGATCAAACAACCGGTTAAGCGACATCAACCTGAGCCTGCGCATAGCCGGAAATGAACCTCGCCTACCTGAGTATCATCGTCACTCGTTGCCAGTGGGACGAATAAATGTCACCATCTTTGTTTTTCCTAGGGCATGACATCTTATTTTGAAGCTTTGGATGCGTTTTGGTGCGGCATTTTGTGGATATTCGTTAGCAAAAAGTATTTGGCACAGTGATAATGGACGAAAATAGTCACGCAACCGCTGACTGCAATTCCACCGAACATGAAACAATCTCGAATCAAACGTCTCTTCTTTTCATTTCACTTTCGTTTAGCTTGAAATTCCGCGCAACAATAACTCTGCGCGAAATATTGCAAAACGAAGCAATATAAGCTTGTTATTTTCTTCATAGAAGTTATATTAGTTTTATTTGTTCGCTTTTCCCATGCTTTGACCTTACGATGTGACGTTCAGTCACATGACAAGGGCTGAAGGGTGTAAGACTCGAAGAACTGAGTATTTGTGGTTATTCACTCCACAAGCTTAATTCCTCGCATGGACTCTGTGAAACTGAACTCTATGCGAACGCTTCATGCATGAAAACGACTAAATTAAACATCACTACAAAGCTACAATCAGAGCATTGCTCAGAAATTTATTAAAACTAGACTTTCAACTGAGCAAGAAAAAATAGTTTAAGATAGCTTGGTAACATGTAGCTTAGAAAAATGATAAATATTCTTAAAGACGGCTTCATTTCTATGTTTTCACGTTTTTTCTGGAAAATAATAAACTTAACTGAAAAATTAGCTTATCAAGTAATTTAGTCTCCAATACACATTGCAATTGTTACAGCCAAGCTGAACTTCATTAGTTTAAATTATCGCAAAGGAGTTACTCGAACCATGCAACTCTTATTCTATTAATGTGATGGAAATATCTGCATGATTAAAAAATTGAAACTGAAAATTAAACTTGAACGACGTGAAGAGCTTCAGCAGGAGTCTAACAGCCTTTGATCTGCATGGATTAAATTAAATCGATTATGTCAGAAACTGTGTCTAAAAGATTTTTAAAGGCTCTTGCAAAACATAAACATGCAAAAGATGAATATCTAACTATTTTTTTCCCTGTGTTGTGTTATTTATAATAAAACCAAACATGGCTAAATACCCTATTTCCGCGAGTGAGCGCCCACGCTGTGATAAGCGCCTTCCCCTGCCTTTTGTGAGCGCCCTTCCCCGTATAAGCGCCCATCCCTTGTCCATAATATGGTGATTTAGCGAGAGGACGAGAACGTCAGTTGACAACGGTGGACGCACCAAAAATAACGGTAAGAAACTGTGTTGCGAACGTCGCCCCATTGTGTTTCAGAAGTGACTTAGCAGCTGAAGGTTGCAACGAGACGTCAGCGTTATATTTGTCCTTGAATATCCTAACCTCGATTCTTTAAGGATCACCATCACCTTTTAATTTTCGGTTTCAAAGACCACTCTAAAGACAACGAGATTATCTCCTCTGAGATTTATGTAAAAAGTGCAAACAGAGGATAGATTTATGTGATTCGCCAGCCGGGAGAGGGCACAGTTTTTCTCAATACGGACCGACTAAGGCTGGTGAATAACATATTTATTTTTTCCCTTAAACTCAACAAAATTCTTTCCAAAAGAACCCGATTAATTTAGGGCTGTAATTACGGCAAGATATTCCATAAACTGAACAATTTTTGAGTATTTTAAATAGAGGTAACGTATAAATTAAAGAGAGAGGATTCACCGAAACACTTTCATTTGCGTAATGATAAAGGTGATTCAAAAGTCTTCCGACAAACTTTTAAGCATTATTTTTACGAGTATCTGCATGTCACAATCTGACACCTGTCAATTAGAGAGTGCGTAAGAAAAAAAACCGCAAGTACTATATATTATAGATATGGCAAGTAAGTTGCTTGTATGAATCCGCACGGGCGATCAAACTTTAAATTATTTCATTCCAGTAAAGTTTCGTGTCTGTTGATTCATCTATCATATTCTAGAGCCCATTAAATATTTTTTTCTGCGATTTGTCGCACTGTCATTTCGTTTCGTGCCACTAGATTTCAGCACTACTCGTTGTCGTCATGATTTTACAAAGTTCCCGTCTTCTTGCTAAATCACTCAAGTTCTCTAATGTCAAACCTGACGGGCCCCTGACGGGAAAAAATCCCTTTCAAACCTCTTTAATTATAGCGCTTGCTTTGCGCGCCATTTTCATTACTTATGGGTTCCTATTGTTAAATTTCCAGTTCATGGCATTCCAAATTTAAAATCATTTGTGTTTTTTACGTTTCCCTGAAAAAAAGAGACCGAGTTGATGCCTTTTTATTAATTACTATATAAGAATTCCAAACTAACTGCTTCAGTGAATGCACAAAAAAATCAATTTGAAAGCAATTTAAGGGATAATTCCTTCCTCTCTCGTAGGTTGCTAGGGGTAGGGAACAAAAGTCCGCAATTTGGCACTGTAGCTGTTTTCCTATTAAGACAAATATTTACTTTTCAAGAAAAAGGGCTCGTTAGAAGCACGTGAACATCACCATACATGCATAAATTGACCTCATTATTTGTCAACTTTTATCCCTGTGCTTGCGTGTTACGGTTGAGAGAAACATACTCTAGTAGCAGTAGAGATTTCCTAATGAATTAAAGAGCTAAAAACTCTGCACTACGAGAAGAAAACGAAGGGGCGTCTTTACAGGTAAGTCTATAAAAGATAAATTCGAGCTGAAGGATTTAATCATACTCAGTTAGCCTTAAAACATCTCCGACACAAACATTGAACACTTTCGTAGGCAACGAGGAAACGAGCGGCATCAGAAATTTTTTGAGCCAGAAGTGGTCGCTTAAGTTTTTGCTGACTGGTCGAGAAATATATTATTTCTGCCTCGTGATGTTTTCAATCAGCTTCTGAGTTATTTCGCAACTATTCAGCCACACCGTGTTTTGCTGCTTGATTTTACAGTGGTAGAATGAAAGTAAGATATGGTCGCAAATCACAACAAAACATAGTTGAAATAACGAGGATATGTAGTCAGCTGCGAGCACTTGCCCTGAGAGTCGTGGAGTTGAAGACTCTTTTTAATAGGAGAACATTCTGAAACTCTTATTCATTTCAATATATGCAAGTTTAAGTAGCCGGCATGACAAATTGAATCCGCCATTCGGTTTGTTTACATTGACTTTCCTTTATTGAAAAGCCTTTTATTATAATATTGTTGATAAAGTATCCAAAGGGAATGGCAGGAAAACTTAGTCTCCTACATTCAAACGAACAAGCGTCTAATTAATTACAAAATACTCCTCTCGGCCTAATGAAGCTCTTTGTCGTTCTTCGTAAGGTGGTTCAGATCTTGCGGACAACGGTCGAAAATATCACATGTATTGTATGAAAACAGGACAAGTTTTATCAACTTTATTTGACGCATCGTGTGATGAAAACTTGAATTTTTATCACACTCGTAGCAGTTTAGCAAAAAGTTGTGCAATTATTTCTATTCTTGTGAGAATTAATAACTTTTTTGTCCTTTTTACGGTCGACTTGTCGCGGCTAAAATACCTTTTCGTTTCAGGTATCCATCGCAACAATCAATCTCTGCCTTCTTAGCACTTCTATGAATCATAGGCTTTAGAAGTGTTAGCATTTGTTCAATCGGCAGCCATTTACTATCTGCTGCATCAAACCAGTGTGTCCTATCACAGCGGCGCCAAGAAAGCCAAATAGTCCTCACAGCTACTGCCCATCATCCCACCATAGATTTTGTGTTGATTAATTGAAGCCAGCATGGTTCACCGTTACTAAGTACTTCAGGGACGCAAAAGAATCTATCTCAACCATAAAGTAAGTTTTCCCTTTTTTTGCGGTAGCCACTATTGTTATCTGTTAGTGACTCTAAGTTCAGAGTTGAATGGAAATGATAAAACGGAAATCAACAACTGAGAGTAAGTAAGACCGTTTATTGTGAATTTGTCTTGGTATATTATTGAGTTATTTGATGCATAGAAACCTTACGTGGATTCTCTCAATTACCGGCCCACTAACATAATTTCAGGGAAGATTTAGACCCACTTAATGTTCAACAAACAGGAGACAAGCCTGGTGGTCTAAAGATATTCATGATAATTTGAATCTCTTCACTTTCTCTGATACACTATTTTTCTATGTCAACTTCTAGCCAAATGTTGTGGTGTATTGCATTTATACTTGCTTTGAACTGTCTCGTTCAATGCGCCGAAATAAGTCCTCCACGGACAGATACTGGAAAAAGTCCGACTACTGAATCGGAGGAAAAAATGCCAAACACTGTGTCAAGGCAAACCAGGCCCGAGCCACAAACGATTAAGACAACGAGTAAAAATTCACCTCAAAAGCCTGTGACCCCAGCGCCGGTGAATGAATTTGCGCTCAACGACATACTCTTCAGAGGACGACAATCAAGTAAGAAAGTATTTCTTTGCTTTACTTTCTCAGCTTTTGTTATGTAAATCGGCCCACGAGCTGCCTTGAAAGGAGTGGGGGCAGCCATAAAAAATAGCTTATTTTCTTGCCATTTCTTTATCAAATTTCATTCTTTTCTTTCGCAGTCAAAATCGTGCGACTAAAGTATTCAAATGAACTTCTAAAAGAATTTCTTCAGACCATCCCGCCCAAACTTGTGTCCTTAAACCCTTCACAAAAAGTCACCTGTGCACAGACCAGTTCAATGGTCATTTACCGCAAGATTATGTTTAGCACAGTGGTTTTCACTGATAATTGACCGCTTAAAAAAGAAGGATTGTAATGTTGTCAGTGTAAAACAAAATCAAAAACATATTTTTATGTTCCTATCTTTTAATGAGGGTGGAATCGAGGGCTGGAAAATTTGGCTTGAAGTCTATACTTAACTAGCGTTAAGGTCCAATTCGAATGTTGAGTTTCTATTCTAGAGTAGCCAGTAATCAGTGCCAGTAGTGAAAAGAAGATAAATTATTTTGTTTCTGTTGCAGATGAAGCAAGCGCCTTCCTTAAAGCAAACGAACAAAGGGGGAAACAACTAGAGACAACGTACGAACATATACGTGAACAGGATTTGGACGACATTGAGGCGTTAGTTCGGAGAAGAAGTCGGTTACGGTTTTTCCGACGTTAATTTAATAGGTCGAATGGGTTTCGCCACTTCTTAAAATAATATTATTGAATATATTTCCTCTTTAAAATCATTTGGAGAAAGCAGGGACATTGTCTTTACGAGACGGAGGGATAGTACGGAATAGAGAGAGTGGGAGTATTTAATTCTAGACGGGAAGGGTGGTTAACTCAGTTCGACTGCTAAAGGCTGGGAAAGAAGGGGAAGGGGAATTTCCCTATGACAACGATCGCATTTTGAGCTCGAATTGAACTTTCTCCTTTTCCAGTCCTATCTAAACCCGCCATGCTCGCAGGTTGGTTTCTAAGATACACTTTGATTAGACTGAACTTTGATTTTACATCAGTGATAATTGAATTCAAATGATTGAATTCGCAAGAAATAATGTTTGCAGTGCTTTAAATTTCCATGAATGTTGTGTCACCTTCATTTAAACTTTGGTTTCCCCATATTTTATATTTACTTTAAAATAAATTCTGCCGTTGAGGTTACAGTTAATGAAGCGACATTATGCAAGTCAACGTATTTAAAACATTGTGACTTATTGGCTTGTGTGGTTGTTTGTAGCTCGTGTAGATCTAGAGCAACTTGGTTATGATTCGTTCGTTCGCATGTGCGCAGACATTTGATTGTTGTGTTAGCCCTCAACACATGGTACAAGCAGACCGCTTGCAACTCGAAGTTTAGGGGACGGGGGGGGGGGGGAAGAAACCATACTGAGTAGTCGCAATTAACAACAGCATTTGCGACTTCTTATCACCTTGCATAGCAGCTATACTAGTAGCAAAAGCTATGTCAATGGGAAGAAATAATTTTGATAATTTTGATCCAAGTTTGTGGAGACAGTTATTTTACGTTTCAACAAGGTTGTTTTTCCCGCCATGTTTGACGCCCGACCGCGGCCGGCACAAAGTTCCCGGGAAATCACTGAACTGTGTCTTTATGCGTTCTAGGCAACAGACTTGTAGTTAAATTTCTGCCCCCTTAAAACATCAAAAGTTCCACAGTTTGCGTTACATAGCCGCCCCCCTCCCCCGCTTCAAAGGAAAAGCCAATTAACGAAAGCATGGCGGTAGCGTGGGCCTAGAGGAAACAAAGGAGGTATTCTGTGCAGAACAGAGTGGGTCACGATTTTGGAGGCCTGACTTGAGAACTGTTATTGCTATCTACTTTGGCCAATAGTCACTAAATAATCAACGTTGCTTTTGAAATGAAGGAACATCTGGAGATACCTGCAAATTACCGGTTCGTGAAACTCCAGCGCCAAATTATCAACACTATCACTGCTTGTGCTCCAAACCGGATGCAAAAATTATTATAGAGATTAAAAAGAATATCATCAGATCTATATTTATCATAGTCCTCCTTTTAGTTCTAATGTTATAACTGGTTAGCTATTCTTACACCAAATGATCTTCTTTCTTTGACTTATACAGCGGGTACCAGCCAATAGCTTGTTGATCCAAATTCCAAAATGAAGTCATTAAAAACAGCCTCTTTGTAAACCAACAAGTACATTACGGCCTAAATTTCACAGAAAAATGTATAAACATCAAATAACACCCAGAGGTAAAGTGTCTTCTTTAAATATTATCTCTGAAAACCTTGAAGTCTGAAATGCTTGAATAATATATTAGGACAGTGTGATTTATGATAGGACCTGTGATCTTTTGTTCCCTCTGTGCTGGTATCGGTCAGTCGCTAAATCTACTTCCGGTGATTAGTTGTAGTCCCAGTTTGGTGTATGCGTGAACCTCAGTCTACACAAGGGATATGATGTTTAGTGATTTGAGTATCTAGAGCGGAAAGGTAAGTTTTCATACAGCTGTCAAGTCTTGTCACTTAGTGGTCAAATGAGCGCTTCTTTTGCAATATTCTTACAACACTTATAGACTTACATTTGAGAAACTATCAGTACGAATTGTCCCTAATTCTTTGAGAAGCTAAGCGAAAAGATTCAAATACGTATTCAAGTGGCTCTCTAACAGAACAGAGATTAAAAACTGGTTATTCGTAGGATTCAGTGAAATTATTGGAAGGCTAAAACATTACTTGGTCTCTCTTGTTTTTCTGAGTTCATATTATGAAGCATAACATGGAAACAGGCTTGGATTGGGCTCCCACGTGTTACAAGTAAATGAATGAATGAATGAATGCATGGTCGTAAATAAGACAGCTAAAAACGCGGGAATGTTTCACTGGTTCCAGATTTTGTTGTGTTATTTGCTACTGAATGTTCAGTGCACTCTCTCCATTCTACATCAGCGGTAAGATATTGGGTGGACCTCGATACACCAATCGAACTAACGTTACGGTTACAAGAAACGATGGAAGAGAGTATGGTATGAATTGGGTAATGTTAACTGATCAATGTGGTTGACGGTCACCCATACGAAACGGTGCTGTAACAATAAAGCGACTTATAAATTCTGAAGCCTGTATCCAATAGTTACGCCACTAATAAGCATAACGCTATCAGAATGTTTTCTAGCATATTACAGCGGCGAGGATCCGTAGACGATTAAACACCGCAATGTGTTCAATGTCATCATATCATAATTATGTTATTTACTACGTTTCCATTGTAGGTTGACCAAAACCTAACTCTTTTTTCAAGGTCATTCAGCAATCTTGCCTTTCCAATTGTAATGTATCCAAAGTAATAAATTGCAATAAGTAAAAACTGCTCTTTTCAGAATCAAAACGATTCTTTTGACAGAAGAGTTACAGTTAGGACTTGTTAAAATTTCAAATCCACTCAGTCGGTATTTGGACACTGAATAGGACTAATTGACTTACTCCATTTTAAAATCTCAATGACTCAAGGGATATGTGTACTCCCTCTTTAGAAAGCTCTGCCTTTTTTTCAGAGGACGTTTGAATCGCACCTGCTGCGGAAAAATAACCAAGCCTTTAGCTTTCGGAAATTCTAATGTTCGCTCAGCTAACAACTGCAGACTACTGCACCTACCATCAAAAACTATTTTTAGCTTCAACGGATGCAACTCCTCTCGAGAACTGAGCCTTAAAAACGACGATGTACGTTAATCATTAAATGTACTCTTGACAATTAAGTTAGCAAGAGGTGCTGTTGCACCACCAATTATTTTTATGTGGTTGTGTATTTCTAGCTAAGTTTGTGGTCATAAGGGCTTGGATTAGTTCCACAACGGAACTGATAGATACATATTTCTCCTTATGTAAGCAATTACTAGATGATCCAAGAAATCCCATAGGTTCGCAAACAAATCGAATCGTAATGAAATGCAACTGTGCCTTAGGTCAAAATGAAAACATCTAAGGAAAAGGTTTATCTTTGTGCACAGACTAAACAGCCGGAACTCTACTTCAGTCTGCTCAGATGGCAGCTTTGCCATAGGAAATTAAGTTAAACTTGTGCAAACAGGCACATGCATGCACCATTCGTTTTCGTGAAGAAAATATAAATTGAATTTGCATGGAAATTTATTACAGTAGTAAGTATAGCTAGACCTAATTGTTTTTGGTGAAAAATCGTCAAAAACGAGTATTTTTTTCGAAACAAAGCTGGATTTGTAACACTCAATCCAGGAAAAGTAGTCCTCTTTGGTGGTAAGGTGACCTTATTGATTTGCCTTTCTAAATTGCACAATTTTCTCACAGACTTATTCGAATTCCGGTATTTGGTCTAAGCCTGCACCCAATTTGGAGTGTTTGGCTCTTTCTTTCTTTCTTTTTTTGTTTTTTTTTCTTCCCACCAAATGCCTCTTGTTGCAAAATGCATCCCTAATGACCGGGGGGCCAATTGAGTCCTTCCTCAGCTTTCTAATTTTTTGAATTCAGTGATCTACGGTGGCAAAAGCGAGTAAAAACTTGCCAAGGTCCCGGGCGCAAGTTCCATCTTGACTGTTTGATTGCCGCGTAAATATTAAATATTTTGGCGGCCTTCTGCTTGAAGCAAAATCAAATTTTCTTGATTGAAGTATTTCTTTAAATTGTGGCTTGTAAATTGAAAATCTGTCAGTTTTCACGCCTGACGAAAATTTGTCCAGCTCCGAGGCAGGACAAAGGCGCCTTTGAAGATTGGTAAGGCTTGACAAAATTTGATAGGATAAAAAAATTACTGGGCGCTCTCGTCTGGCTAAACTGGTGACAGATTTTTTTTTTCACAAAATAAACAAAAATTTGTCTAGTGCGCCCTTGAGGTCTAAATTTTTGTTGAAATCGTCGCAACTGTCAAGGTGTGACAAAAATAAAGATATTAAATGCCCCTAATCAGATTATTTATACTCATAGACCAGCTTTAACGTCTTACGCAGCGGAGAAGAAGAAACTTTTGTTCAAGATCCAAAAACTTCTGGTCCCTCGGTGGTTCTCACAGCACCCATCGAAAGAAGAAATTATCCCGAATTACGTGCCACATTTCAGTTGTGATCTGCAGAAAGCAGATCGATCTCGTGCAGGTTCAAATCACCAACCATATTCGAATCAGTTTTTGCCGAGGACTAAGAGATTTACCGTCCCATTTACCGGGAGAAATGCTGTTGTTCAGTTAATTTCAGGACTGTTAATATTTTGTTTTGAGACGAGCGGCGAAAAAGCTCAAGTGTACTTTATTTGCTGTGACACAAGAGGAGTTTGCGAAGTTCTGCCCACGAGAACTGCTCTTAGTTTATGAATGATAATTAATGAATGAATGATAATTAATGAATGAGTCCGCTATTTGCGTTAAAGTTTCATACTAAAAACAAAAGCAATATCAGTTTTCACTTTATGAGCCACAGACATTGACCTGTAATCAGTGCGCGAACAGATTTTCAATTTTACTTATGACAAACTGAACTTTCAACTGAGAGGAATCCTTAGAAAAACCGACTGAGAAAGTGTGTTGTTTGTTAAAAGCCGTATATGGACTCTTGTTTCTGCAGTGATATCATCCTTTGTGTAAAATCTATAAGGGATCAACAGAAATTGTTGGCATGAAGTGATGTTAGAAATATTTTTGGCTTGATCGGAAGTGGGGTGTAACAGCTAGTGAACCATATCCTTGAATCAGTCACGCGATGTTGACAAGGGTTCGCTCAAGTGTCTGTTTTAAAACTGGTTGAAGCTGCGTGCAAACTGAAAGAAAGACATGTTTTCTAGGATGGAACCTTCCACATCGATGAGTAAGTCAGTAAACTGTTTTTCTTAGGTCTCGAGGAACCAATGACTCTCAGTTGGCTCATTAATTGCGATCAAAATGCTCTTATTTGCCGGTGTTTGCCGTCCGGGGAAATCGCAAGTGAAATTTAAGAAAACAAATCAAGTATTATCCGGAACGCGTTGGGCGGACATGCACAGCCGGTTACAAATATAGTTTCCCACCAAACTACGTTGTCGGGAATTAGGGCGAGGCTTGGTGGTTAGTAGAATATTTGAAGTGGTGTATGATTTCTACGTATTCTTGGTTCAAATAACATTCTCGCATTAAACTGTTTTCTCGTTTTCACCTTTTCTTCTTTTCGCCTTTTCGAATTAAGAAATGGTGACACTGATCAATTTTCTTCAAGTTCACTCAAATGGCTCTTTGATTCGCAAAGCGGATTATTGTGGCTTTACAAATGCTCCTGATATGAAAAGACATGACATTCGTTAAAATACTGGTTTGTTTTGTTTTTAACAGCCATGTTTGGACCTGAAATGTGATAACAAAATTCAAATGAGTTTGGACGTGAAATGCGATAGCGATGAGAAAAGGTTTGGTGGAAGACGTCATCAGGCATACCTCCTTCCAAATAATTTTGTCTTACAACTAACGATTTTTTTCACCTTACCCCGAGTCAGAGAGAGAATATTCAAGTATCAATTGGACTAGATGAAAAACACAGAATCACCCTCTTAATCTCTCCTGCTCCTCTTCAATCAAAACACCAGTTGGGTAAAAGAATTGGCATACGTAGATCTTTGCAATTTCCTGAGACCCTAATAACATTTCTGACATCACTGGAATGAAATAACTATTGTTTTGGTATTGTTTACCTGTCAGCATTGTATTGGTTTCTTCGACTAAAGACGATATATAATAGGCTTAAGACAAAACTCGTGAGGCGCGACACGACGTTAACAAAACGCCTTGAAATGACGTCACCTGGGTTAAAAATAGCAATTAGCAATTCGGGAACAGGGTGCGCGGAATTGAGAGAATATAAAGCGTGAACCTGAAAAAGGTTCATGTGATACTGAAGCCCCGCAAGGGAAAACATCAGTAAGATTTTCATCGTCAAGTAACAGTTCGTATCTGGTTTGATTTCAGGAAAGAAGAATTAAGGAGCTTATTAATCAATCATTGCGGCGTCAAAGAGTATGGTTGCAATGGATGAGAATGACTCTGTATGGCCCCTTGCCCCACTCACTTTTGTAAACATGACCAGTTCTCTGAGTCAGAAATGTATAGTTATTGACTGTCGTTCCTTCTTATCATTTAACGTCGCCCACATCAAAGGATCGCTTAACGTTCACTGCCCTCCTATCTTAAAAAGAAGATTTCATCGTGGGTCATCAACGTTAGATTGTCTACTCAAATCTCCTGAGTTGAAACGAAGGGTTGCGGACGCAGAGACTTTAATTTTGTACGGGGAAGGAACTCAGGATTGGATTGACTTGGAGAAGGACAATACGATGAAGATACTCCACATGCTTTTGAGAAGAGAGAGAGTAGACAAGACTCTATATTTCATTAAAGGTAAGTTAAGTCAGCGTATAGTTCAGAACTTTCTTGTAACTCAGTTGAAAGGCCTCTGATAACTATTGTTAGGCCAGCCACGTGTTCCTAAAGTCAATGTGCTGTTATCACTTGATTGTTGCTCTTGGTGTTTAAGTTGAGAGGTCAAAAAGAGTTATTTATTTTTGAACAATCCCACTGAAGGGCGATGGAAGTGGAAATATCGATTATTTCGCGCTTGAATGAAAGCGAGGGAATGTTGTGATGATGAACCACTACAAAGGCGAAGCGTCATTAATGTGTACTACTTGTTTACGTGTGCTGCTCATCATGAATTCATGAATGAGCGAGTTTCTTTGTTATTGAAATAAAAGTAAATGAATGAACGTAATGACATCACGTATGACTAGCAGAGTGACTCGCTGGTCCCTATAGAAAAAATTATGAATTGAAAACAGTCTTAAATCGAGTTTGTGATAAAGAGGTCGAACATCATTGCGGTTTTCCTTTATAGAATGAGTAATTTTTCCTTGCAATGTTGGGCTTATTGGTTAGTATCTCCTTCAGTTAAAATTTGATGTTCAAAAGTATTTAAAAGCACGCACAAACATGTTTCTTTGACGAGCTGTGACGGTACACTCAGTACACTCAGCTGATTTCTTTTCCTTCCCAAGTTTTTTCTGTGGTTAAATAATGTAGGCGAATACCAGATCTTTCAGTCCTGACGAGCACATTTTCAAATCTTCTTAGACTCTAAACTTAACGTTTTCTGTCTAGATAGTGCGTCATGTTCGGCCTCCTAATTTGCAGATAGAGGATATTTCACCGTCACCGCTTTCGGTGAAGATTGATTTGGTCTAATCCCTAGGACGACCGTTGATGGAGAATTACACGAAGAAACGTCATCGATGCATGAAGAATCGTCACTTTATTGTCTTCGTGATTCCTAGCATGTTTTATAATGTTTACAATATTGAGTAAAGCAATGAGCTGCAATTCAGGCAGTAACAGACTGAAAGGAGCCTGATAAAATTTAGGCTTCGACAGAAATTGCTTAAATTGCAGCTTACCTACGAGGATCATTGCTTTACTTGATTTTCATCTTCAGGTCAAACTAATTTTATTTCATTAAAAAATTTTGATCACTTTCTATAGCACCAATTTTATTGACTGCTGTCTTCCCTTTTTTTTCGTAGGAGGATTTGAAAAATTCGCGTCGTCTTTCCCCTCCATGTGCTACTTTGCAAATCCCCATGCGGCATCACAAGCATGCTCCAGTCCTCTCGGATTAAAGCTCAAAACGAAAGATTTTAAAAGATTCAGCCCGAGAAACGAGATCGATCCTGTCAGGGATTATGCCGAGTCGCGCCCAAATGTGTCAGCCAAGCCAAATGAGCCTGTTGAAATCTTACCACATCTGTATCTTGGAAGCGAATTCCACTCGTCTCAAAAGGAGCTCCTTCAACACTTGGGTATCACTGCCATAGTCAATGTTTCAAGTAATATTCCGAACTTTTTTGAGGATACATTTGACTACAAGTCTATTCCGGTTGACGATACTTACACCGCAGATATCGGCCGATGGTTTGAGGAAGCAGCGATGTTTATAGGTAAGAGATTCTTTAAAACGCAAAGTGAGTATAATCGATAAAAAGAAACTTCAAGGCTCTAAGATCCACGCTTTCCCAAAAAACATTTATTAAACAAATATTAACATGCTCCTGAAAGTTCGAGCTGGTCTTTTAGAGGTCAAAACAAGAATCACTGGAACCTCCATTATATTAAGACAATATAAAAAATCAATCTCTTAAAGCGATCTCGGAGCTTGTCAATTGATAAGCTTTTGAATAATGAAATTATTGACAGCCAATATCCATGGTAAGATTTCCTTCAATCAATGTTATTCATAAGAAGATTTCCTTCAATCAATGCATTAAGACTTAGCTCGTCTAGTCTTTAAATGTATTTTAATTCACCGTTCTCCCTTTTGTCCTCTCATTTCAGATTCAGTGAAGAAATCGAAAGGACGGGTACTAGTACATTGCCAGGCTGGGATCTCAAGATCAGCCACTATTTGCCTTGCCTATCTTATAAGTAGACATCAACTCAGGTTGGACGAAGCTTATGAGTACGTTAAGAAGCGCCGTTCAGTTATATCACCAAACTTTAACTTCATGGGGCAACTGCTTAACTGGGAATCAGAGACTCAGCTTACAAATAGAGTATCGAGCACACACACACCCACCACTCCCTTTGGATTTTTCAGTTTTTCTCCGTTGCCATGTGGATCCGAAATGACTACCTCTGGTAACAAACAGAACTCACCTGGGCTCGTGACTTCACCCATGTAGCTCAGTAGCATTAGAGGCAAGAAGTCAAAAGTGACAAATTCTTTGGTTCAAAGAGAGTGTATCTGAATTATATTAAATGTACCCATATCCATTATATCAGCCAAAAAAAAACCGTTATGCTCTTTTCTCACAAGACGCATCGTTTTCTCCACAATCTAATTATTTATGGTTTACACAATAGTTTATCTCATGAATTGCATGTGGTAAAATTATCGTCACTGTACGCTTTAAAAAATAAAGCCTAGGACGAAATTGAAGTGGAAAGAATAATATTAAACAAAATAATAAACCGTTTTCTCTTCCACTTTGATGAAGAATATTTTTGTACTTATGCATTAATGAAAAAACAGTTTGTTTCATATTACCCAGGTAGTAGATAAAATAAAACAGGCTTATACTTTATGGTGGCAAGAATATAAGTAAGCTGAATTTTGTCAAAAACAGACTTAAAAGAAGAAATACTTGAAAGATGTGTACGATATATTTATTTATGAATTTAAAATTTGAAGATGTAAATTTGAAAAGATGTAAGTTATATTAATCATATATTATAAGGTACTTGACCAAACACAGATGAATGGCGCCCAAATATGTTTGAATAAATTATGAGGAAAATCCTACTATTGCTTGTATTGTAATTGCCATTGACCATTTATAATTTTTCGCAGTGCAAAGACCATCTATTTGACATTAATTATCAAGAGCAACAAGAGATCACGATGGAATCTCTTGAGAGCAACCAATGTTCAACTTTTCTTTTAGTAAAGTAACCGTTACAAAGAATGGACACTGTGGCATTTGTCTCGAATTTCTCGGAATTAACATTTTCTTTCTTATTCCGCTTTAGTTAAAGCGTCAAGGGTTATGGCATCCGCTGATAGTCTATGATAGGCAGCTGCACACCAGAAATAGCTCTCGATGTCAACGTTTTTTGGGCATCTTCTGAGCTAAACAGCCTCCTACGATATAGTGAGAACTCACTCAGCATCCAGCGTTTCTGGACAGCATGCTTGAAAACGTAGACCAGAAACCTTGGAAACCAATGAAGGAGTCTTCTTTAAAGGCTTTTATTGGGGACCATTATCGCGACTTTTCTATCAGAGAAAGAATTGAAAGATCGACTGACTCCTCACTCTTGTCCTGAACTGTCTCAAGTTTCTTGACGATTACACGATTTGTCATAGGACGAATGCCGGTGCGGGCATGATCGAGAAAATGTTTTCTTTGCATTTTCAGTGAATGAAACTATTCCCGAGATTTTTAAATACTTCGAAAAAAATCCCGCAGGAACTGTTTGTTACCAAAAGTATCTTTAAAAAGCCTTGTTACGGTATTTTCCCCACACTGAAATGTCAATTTTATCTAGTTCAATTACTGCCAGTCACTTGTGTATGGAGAATTAATAATGCATTTACAAATTTCTAGAACCGCTTTTGTGGAGTTAGGGGCATGTCATGGTGCACGAAATGTAGCAAAATTTAATAAAAATATACTCTTATTCGCTAAAAAATTTATTCATGCGTTAAAAAATATCCTTATTCTATAAAATTTTTGTAAGTGCTTGGCTTAGGCCTGGTCGCTAAGCACAAACATGACGACGGAAGAGCACACCAAAGAGTCGACCTGCTTTGTTAGGTTTTCCCAGCTATTGCTCATCACCTTGACATGTGTGAGTACAGTGGCTTGATCTAATCCGAGTTAACCTTCGAACCATTTTACTCGCACATGTCAAGCTGATGGGAAACGGCTGTGAAAAACTAACGTAACCTCAGTCGACTCTTCGGTCTTCCCTCCCGAACTCTTCCGTCGCCATGTCTGTGCTGTTTGACTAGTCCTTAGCCTGCCACGTGATTTTATCAATCGAATGAAATATTTTTCTACTAAAAAAAATATTTTTCATCGAATGAAAATATTCACTATAATAGTCTCATACTCTTCGTCTTATGGCGGAAAATTAAATGATAAGAATTTTTTTTTTCGGCGGCTTGCCACGCAAACGAAGAGCACTAGTTACCAAGCCAAATACTATCATTTCAAGCGCGCAAGAGCGGAAGGTTGGTAAGTATATGTTTTCAGCCAATCAATATTCACTACGTATAAAACTCTAAATGGCGGCAAAAAAATTGCCACTGGGGTAAATATTATCGATTAGCCGTCGTTCACGGTTCCGTGTGTGGCGATTTTTACGATTGAGTGGTCTAATTTCACCGGGGAAATATGCAGTTTGATGTTAGAAGGTAAGAAGTTCTAATGAGTGATAAGCTTGATCTGTATACTTGATAGTTTCGATTGGTAAAATAAAAAATTCTCCGGAACTATAAAGTGATGCACACGTGTCAAAACACGTTTGCTGGTGTACTTTTGGCGGCTGAGGAAAGAAAACCAGGACCGTGTACCCTCAAAATTAATCGGGAAGCTAAACTCGCCTTGCGTCAGATACAGAAACAGGATATCTGATTCCATTGACCTGGTTTTCCTCACTTTAACATTCAGTTATTTGAGACATAAAAAATTTAATTTAGAACATTTGATATTAATTTATTATAAAAGATTAAAGATGGTTTGTCTACCTTATTGTAAGTCCATTTTCAAAGCTTCCGCGTCGAATATGAGGATTCCCTCAGCAAAAAAGAAGAACAGAGTAATTTGGCCTGTACTGTGCTATATTTGCAATCTTAAAATTAGACAGGCAAGGGCTTTGTTTAGTACTTATTTTGAATGAAATAAACATAGATCATTCTCAGCTTATTACATTCGGAAATGATTTTGAATAAAATTCTAAGTGTCCTATTTTCTCTTTGTTTTAAGGTTTGACAGTCATATTTAATCAGAAGTACATAAATACAAATGTAAATATTTTATAATGAAAGCTTGAAAGCCAAGAGCCCTTTAGCAGTCATGTGGGGTCCGACAATAAAGGCAAGAAAAATTTGGTTAGTTTGTCTTCAGGGCCAAGGAGAGGGTCCTCTAAGCCAGGTGTTACAGGAAGGTCACATGTACATGAAACAGTGTGTTATTTCCTAGCTGGTGTTTTTGTTTCTTACAGGTTTGATGTTTATAGAAAAGTTCCCAAGGATTTAACAGAACCCACATTGACAGGGGCAGTCAGTAAGTTTTTTTTTCCAATACTCATACTAGAATACTCAGCTCCCTTCTCTTTGTTAAATTTTCTGCAAGGCCCACAAGTTTCTTGTAACCAACATAGATGGGGAGGGGAGGGGGTCTGAAATGGAACTGTTTCAAGAATTATACTAAGGAATGTCATCATGAGTAACACTTTAACATGACTCTCTTTGTGCATTTGCACTATCAATGTACTGTATGTATTCAGAAACAAATGAAAATATCTCATGCTGTCAGATCTCTCTTCTTATGTTAAATATCAATAACTCATTTGGAATATACTGTACAGAGGCAAGATTTTCTTAGTTTTTTAACATTGGAAAGAACAAATATGTACACAATTTTTTCAGTTGATGATTAAGTCATTGACTAGTGTCCCTTGGAGATAAGATGTTCTAATTCAAAAGCATGCTGAGTTAAAATGAACTTACTAGAGAAAGACTTACTGGAGGAACAAAACTGAGAACAATATTGTGTGAAATTTGTAGAAAGTTGAACAGAGCACATTCAGAAATGTACATGTAGATTATCTTCAAAATTTGACTGTGGCCAAGGTGTTGACAGCTTGAAAGTAATATGAATTATGTTGAGTATTCAAGATGAATAGTTTCTTTTTACTGCTGTTATAACTGCAGCAGCCTAACCCTTCTACTATTTTTTACTCAACAGTCTCAATATGCAGTTGTCTGTTTATAGTATTTTTGTTGTTATCAGAATTTTACAGCTTTATCAACACAGAAATGTAAGTGCCAATGAAAAATTTTAATTTTTTCAATTAATAGTTAGATGACAGTAAAACAGTTGAAGTCATACCTTACTGAGTTGTTATTTATGGAAATTTGTCATCTTGATTTTTCTTTATTATTGATTTGTATATCCTTGAAAATGATTTTAAAAGAAAAAATGTATTTCAAATCTGGCTTAAAAAAGATAATAGTGCATGCATTGAAGGGATAGTAGATCAGGTATCCTTGATCTTTTATCTGGTATTTTCCTTAATTAGCTGCAGTTTACCATTACTACAGCTTTTACATGTTGCTTTGCATAAAATTCTTTTAATTTTCAAGGGGGATTTTTTCTTGTTTTTCTTCAGTGTTAGTGAGTTGTTTGTAGATAACCCAACAGAAAATGACCGATTGGATGTGAAATTGAACATAACTTTGCCAAGGATGAAGTGTGAACGTGAGTACTTTGGGTTGTCACCTAATATATTTTAGTGACTATATACTGTTTTGTATTTATAAGAGAAATCTTCAAATCTCACCTTACCTTGCCTTTCTTTACTATTCACATGTTGATTTTGGGTTGAATCATGCATCATGTATAAACCCTCTGCCAGCCTCCCCTGATGTGACACTTATTAATGCTTTGTCTTTTTGAGATATTGACTAAATGTTAAAATAACAAAATGTAGGCATCTTGTTAGAGAGGGCAAGTCAGCATTTTAGGCTTAGACCTTTGGTCTATCCACCTGCTGCCATTATAAGCTCACCATTTGTGATCAGGTGGCCATGTTAGATTTTGGGTTAAAGTGAATAGTGAGGGGAGGGGAAGGGAGAGGAAAAGAGAAAAAGACAGATAGTCTACCTACTTCCCAGATGGAAAAGGCTTATGAAACAAGAAAACCCTCCTGATTGTGGCCTTTTACTGCATTTCTAGAAAAAAATTTAATGACTAATAATCCATCAAATTGATATTTATTTCTAAAGTGGAAGCCAATGGTTAAAATTGTTGAAAGGGAAATGCACCTTCCTCCTGTATATGGAAATTTTGCCAACTATATAATAACAAAGATTTATGCTCTTGTGTTTATTTTAAATTTTTGGTCCAGGATATAATCAATTGGTATATACCACTCAATTGAATGGGCTTTTTGTGTGTGTTGATTGGCAAATTTGTAAGTAAAGAGCAAGTACTATTCATCCCCAGCAGTTGATGAGACAAAATAGTGTGTCAAGAGTTAAATGTCTGCTCATTATGCAGTATATTGAGAGACATAAACTAATTTTTTTGCCATGTGTGTGATGTATACCAGAACTGGTAACCTCAGTGTCATTAAAAGTGGTGGATATTTACCTCCATTTTGATGAATAATTGTTAATCATTCATTTCATTATTGTTACTTTAAAATTATGCAAACTTTGACCTCCATTTTTCAGATCTTGGTCTGGATATCCAGGATGAAATGGGACGGTATGTTAGGCAAAATAATAAGGATATTGATGATAATAAAAATGATAATTAAAATAATAATGATAATTTTGATAACAACAGTTTTAGTTACTGCATTATCTTAATACTATAGAGGTTGCAAAATAATGGTCATGAACTTTATTTATCACATAAACTGTGGTGTTATACAGGGATTTCTGGCCCTGAGAAAAGCCATAACAACACATGAAAAAATGTGGTATTTTTTTTCACGTGTGTTAATATAGCCAATCAGCTGCTGACACGTCACTTGCCTTTGGCATCACTGGGTCAGGTTGATGAATGAACAACAAAGCCTTCATGATTCTCAATACAAGTTGTTTGTCTGAACTTTCTTGAATTATGGCGGCTAAAACATTAAAAATCTCATATTGCTGACAGACAGTGAGGTTCCAACTTTCCTAGAAGGGGAAGAAAACCAATACAATAAAAGAAAAACTGAAAGTTACGTATTCAGTGGCTTTGGTGTTTGCATTTCTCTTGGCTGAGAATGAAAATTGACAATTGGAAGATTTGCCACTTGCTGATTTTTGGCCATTTACCTGAAAGACTTCTACTGTTGATAAGAACAAAGTCAATAAATGAGAATTTTGTGAATTGAAAATTACCAACATTGTTGTTTTTGTAATCATGATTTGATGCATTTTTCCATCTTAAGAGTTAGTGTCAACTCACTCTATGATTGTTATTCTGCAATTGTCGATTCATTTATTTTCATTCATTCATTAATGTCAAGTCAGCTTTTCTTGTCACTAAAGGGCTATTGTGTTTATATGATAAACAAACAATACATGGTTGCTTATAGATATGGAATTTTTCTTCTCATGTTCAACTCGACATCTCACTCATTTGCTGTGCTCACACATGAGCTATCGAGTCAAACACTTGAAGAGAAATTCCATATCTACACGTGCCCATGTATTATTCTCTATATATTAAGCACAAGTAGCGTGTTGGTCATGGCTGTAAATTATTGTAATATTTATCAACAGGCATGAGGTTGGTTTTCAGGAGAATACCCACACTGAAGAAATGAATCACGGAGGTACATGCACAATACACTTGTTTGTACTTACAGACACTACTTGCATCACATTGTGTACAGTTTATCCAAGTTTTCCTGCAACAGATATTTTTGCTCATCCACCAATGTAAGGCTTTTGTAAAAACGATTCCCACATACATACAGTGATATTGTGAAACTTGGGTTTCAGAAGGATGTGTTTTCTCTTGCAAGTTCAACATAAACAAGGTATGATAGACTCTATTGCTTTCAAGCAGATAACCTCAAAACATAAAGGATTTGTAACTCAAACTAATGAACAATTATCTGTATTGATTGGTATCAGCATGGGGTTACTCTCAAAACATGACTTGCATAGTACAGATCTTGGGGTAAGAGGGCAGTGTGACAATCCTTTCTAACTCTGGATTTTTCTTTCCTCAAGGTTCCTGGTAATTTCCATGTGTCCACCCATGGAGCAGGTGCACAGGTGACTGCTTTGGTTCTCATTAGTTATTCTTCTTAAATCCTTGTTAACTTGTACACAGCATGCTCTCTCCCCAATCAGGGAAAAGAGCATGGTGCCTGATGAGACCAAACAACGGTTGTGAAAGAGACTGCCTTATACCCTGACTGAAGCAAATTTTATAAAATGATTTCTATTGTGTCTTTCACAGCCAGATAATCCAGACATGGCGCATCATATCAACTCTCTTAATTTTGGATCAGAAATTAAGGTAATACTGAGGTTCACTGCTGTAATAGTTTTTGTACAGTACTTGTGAGGAATAAAAAGCAAATTGCTGTTGCAATTGCTAGTCTTTATCTGACTTGTATGTATTTTCCAACACAGGATAAACTTCCTGGTGCTTTTGTGGCTCTTAGAGGACGAAATAAAGAAGATGTCAATAGTGAGTAAAAGCGATCATACCATAATAAAGCAACTTTCTCGAGACTCTACTTGGAATTTTTTTCAATCTCTTTTCAAAAACTTTTTTTTCCCAAAGTTTAGTTGCCAAACTTGTCTTAGCAAGATGGCTCAGAGCAGTTTCACTCTTAAGTTGTAGTGTACACACATACATGTATTAAAATAGATGCCGTTGTTTTACAGGTTTGTCTTCGCATGACTATGTATTGAAGATTGTACCTACAATTTACGAGAAACTGGATGGAACTACGACCTTCACATATCAATATACCTGGGCTTATAAGGTTATTTTCTCGTAACTTCAGTCTACTTCCCACTTTTTGTTCCTGATAATTGGTGTGAAATGTTACTATTTGTATTATTTTTCTTTAGGATTATGTAGCTTATGGACATGGCGGCCGGATTTTGCCAGGTAGGATATTAGTTATGTATTGGGTTGTTAGCGTAAACAGGGCTTGTCCTTGTAAGGATCGACGGTTTTCTCGAAACATCAGCATTTAAACTCATTAAGGTGGCCAATTTACGTTATCAACTTAGTTGATAACACTAAATTACCTTGCTATACTCTCCCAGAGACGCAACACTACTGTTTCTTTGGAACCTTACTCCTTTTATTCATTTGTTTCAATTAGCATTTTGTGCAGCGAAGTTTTATTTTCCAAGATTAATAAATAGTTTTCTCGTTTTCATATCATTTCAGCAATTTGGTTTCGCTATGATTTAAGCCCAATTACTGTCAAATACGTGGAGAGACGCAAACCGCTTTATCATTTTATCACTACGGTATGGTTAAACAGTTGTCGCTCGTCAACTCTTCTCTGGCACTTCTAGCTAATATCATTCAGAAATTTGTATTGGTAAAGTTATGCCTTATATGTGGTTAATTAGTTGCTCTCCTGTTAGCGTACCTTTGTTCTCTTTAATTCACCTTCTCATTCACCTTATGTGCAGTTATGTAGCGTCCATATTGAACGAGGGCTATCGTACGTATTCGCCTGTCCTCTTTTGTACAGTACTTCTTGAAAAATAGGAGCACACTTCAATGTAAGTGAAGAGATCAATTCCCCTTCTCCGCGCCTCGGAAATTGAGGTGAAACACGCTTTTTGTACAGAGTCGTACATATATATATATGTGAACGCAATGGCTTAAATTGGCACAACAGGACCAGTTTACAACTTTCTAATATTATAATCTCGAGTAGTACCGAGGTGTGTCGTCCCTTCCCACTACAGCTGTATGTTGTAGAATTTTTAGAACGAGCCTCCCCTCAGCTTGCACGTATATGTATTCGTTCAGTATTTTTGTTCACCAGAGTTTATTCCAAACGACTCTGTTTGGTTCTTTTCAGGTTTGTGCTATCGTGGGAGGAACTTTTACCGTGGCAGGAATTATTGATTCCATGATATTCACTGCAAGTGAATTGTTTAAAAAAGCACAGCTTGGAAAATTAAGTTAATTTAGGCCAGTAGAATAATCGGTAACTGAAAAGTCACATCGAAATTCCTTTTGCGTAGATGTTCCCTGTGCACATTTCAGCAGAGATACCGTTAATTTGTATATTTATTTCTCCAGAAAATTTTGTATTGCCTTCAGAAGGAACTAAACTCAAGTGTTCATCCCTTTTTTAACGTGAAGACTTTTGAATTTATGGTTTTGGTTTTTTATTTGTTTACATATACTTGGTTTATATGAGGATATTCACAGAAGTTGGTTACTGCGAGGCTGGCCGTTATAGTAATATTATTAAAGTTTATTTCATATAAAGGTTAAATAGTATATTTAAAAATAGTTTTGGATGTGTGCTATTACCCGGTTTTCTGTAATAAATATGATAGGGTTTGCTGAGAAGAGAAATTGGCAGTGCATGGCTGGTGTTATTGTTTGTCTGATGAACTTCTATTTTGTCGGTACCTGTTGTTCTATATTGGTCTGGGAACGAGTAATTTTAAGTATTTGGTGCACGGTTAAATCACAGCTCAAATGGTCTCAGTAGCTAACACGGGTTATCGATCACCCACACCTGGTAAAATGATTTTGGTTCTTGGCCTTAAAACCCCAGTTTTTTTAATGCTGTATATTTGCCGTCGACATCCATATTTTTTAAATACTTTTCGTTTACCAATCCGTTTTAAACTTTACCATCTAAATCTCTACTTTGGAACGCAACGGAGATTGAGATTAACCTTAGCAGTCTTTTTTCCATTTGAAACCTACTTATAAAAGAAATAGGTCTTGAAGAAGTTTCGTCATTTAGGGAAGGTTGTGTAACGTCTGCGTATGTAATGTGCGCCTTGGGGCTGGTTTGATCAAAGAGGTGGTTATCTTCCGTTAGCTACGTGTTATCACTTCAACGTGTACGCAAGAACAATTTTCAGGAGGAAGGAAAACTCTTGCAAGAGTAAGATAGGTGTCGCTGTTTATTGAAAAGAAGGCAATATCTAAAACAAATGGAAAGTCCAACCGCATAATTTCATATATTTGGTTACATGATTCCTTTAACACCTTTTCCAACTTTATCTTTAAGAACTCTTTGTTCTTCTATGTGAAAATTTAAAGTGCGAACTAGCCTTTCATTTTCTTTTTTCTCATTTTGTAAAGTGCACTTATCACTTTGTCTCTGCTCGGCAGTTTCCTTCAACAGTTCCTCTTTCTTACGCAAAGTGAGACGCAGTTCCTCCAACCTCTGTATTGCGTTCGCCTTTTGGGTTTCCATGAGTGATTCCTCGCGCTGCACGGCTTTCTTCTCTCTGACTATTTCGCTAGTGACACATCTGATAGAAGTCTTTAGTTCCTTAATACGCGACTGGTAGAAATCGATCTGAGATTTGAAGTGGTGAACCTGGTTTTTCAATTCTTCGTTTTCTCTTTTTGAGGGAGCATTCTCGACAAGGAATTTTTCAGAGACCAAAATCTGCGCTCTTAGTTTCAAATATTCTTCTTGATAGTTTTTTCTTTTGTTAAACTCCTTAAAGTCTTCCAGAATATATTTAGTTTGCCTTTCCTCCGACGAGTTGTAATTCACTGAGGAATATGGGGGAAAGCAATCGATGAGCTTTCCAAGTTCTCTGCGGAGACGTGAAACCAAATTGCACCAGTCGTGGGCTGATGATTTGACGGTAAGAAGTTCCAATTTAACTTCGATTTCAGCAACAATCTTGCTGATAAATAAGTTAATTTTGAATATATGTAACATGACCTGCTCGTTAGTTAGCTTGCGCCATCCTTCCTCCCTCTCAGTTGCTGACTCAGTCAATTTCTCCATTTCCTGGTTCTTTACCTCAGCCGTGGAAAATAAGTTACGATAATTGGACTACGACTCGCTTGGAAACAATTTATAAGAGAAATCACCCATGTTAAATTTGCCGCAGACGAATCTGTGTTTTGATGAAATTATTGTCCGTTTAAGTATGATGCAAACGCAATTCAAAAGGCGGACTCAGAGCACGCGTTCATTGCACGCGCAGAGGCTTGGTTCCCAGACGAGAGGGAAACAATAGCCTCCATTTGGCGCAAACCCCTTCAGGTGGCTAGTAAGTCGGATGATAGTGTCTACGGTTAAGAGAGTGCACGTGTCCGAAAAATGAACTGATATTTGGCGGCGAGGCCAAGCTTCGAGAGCAAACGTGAAATTTTGAGGACAATCTCTTTAGTCAAGGACAGTAACAGCTAACCAGCACGCCAGAACTAGTTCTATATATTTAATTTTGAGATGACCTGTGGTTCTTACAATCTGATTGCCTCTCATCAAGTGCGATTTATCACTGAATCGCACCAATTTTTTTGCTCCAATCGCATCCTTCTCCCATGCAGCTAATGAGAAACAAACAAAGATCTACAAAGTAGATTTCAAGGCTTGTTTTGAATAACCAATCAAATTAGAGGAAAAAGAAGGATAACCGTCTACAACTTCTTACAAATGAGCTCAGTTCTGGATCGATAAAATATTTGTAGGACTCAAAAATTCTTTATTTCAGCGACTGACCCTAACCAAACCGTCACCCAACAAACCCGTTTTCCGTGAATTTGTAATGTACACAAATTTTGATGCACACAATGTATACAATATTGATCGAATCAATAGTAATCTACAAATCTTAATTACAAAGGAGATTCAGATATGGAGTAAACATCTCTAACTTTGATAGTCAGGAAGACATGTCCTTACAGCACTTGGTTTTATTTAAATGTCACTCAAGGTAAACAAAGAACTTGAGAAATGCAAAATGTGAAATTACGATCACTATCTTTTATAACAAATGATTCTTTGAGGCATGCCATTTTATTTCTTTTTCAATGCTGCTGACAGTCCTTTGCAGTTTCCTCTTTCCTGTTGGGGTAAACGATTATCGTAAGAATATATGAGGACTGTGGCCGGATGATGTGGTCAATGCTTATCTCAATTCGTCTGAACGCTGTTGCCAATTCTTAGCTACACACTGTGATTTTGGGAAGTCCCTGGACAATAATAGTTATAGCATTTCACGAGTCAACTTCGAGCCCGAGTAAAGTTCGGGTCAATGCAGGTCAAGTTCGACTCACGATACAAGTTCGAGTCAATTTAAATCATGGCTAGAAATCGAAGACATCATGGCGGCTAAGCATGCGCATAAAAGACAAATTACGGAGTTTAAATATGGCGGCTGCATAAGGCTTTCTGTGGGAAAATTTTGAAAATCAGACACAGTAATTTTCTGGAAGCGTGTACTAAAAATGCCCTCGTCTGAAATGTATTAGAAGAGTGTCCAGATCACTCACCTCCGTTCTCAAACTCTTACGATTTCGCTACGATCTGCCCCAGTCGAAGAAACTTTAAACCTTTTTGGTGCCCTAAGTGTCTTAAAATGGCTTATGTTGGTCAGCTAAAGCTTCTCCTGCAGCCACAACGAGGGTTGTTTTATCAGTTGCCCACGTCTGTTCGATCTCTTCGAAAGCCGACCTTCTAATTGAAGGCTATTTGAAGTCATAAAAGTGTGAATCCATGCTGCCAAACGACTTCCAAAAATCCAAAAAAATTTTTTTTCTTATGGGTCTTGTTCCCTTGTTTATCTGAAAACATATCAAAGGACTCTTCGATCGCCATTTTGTAAAAACATAGTAACCTAGCCTGTTATGCACAATACCGCTACAGGGCAGCTACTGAAGGCTCAAAGATTGACATAGATTGCAGCATTGGCGCGAAAATAATTTGACTTGAAAAACAAAATAGTAAGCTTCTTACTTGGACAAGATTTTAACAGCTTCTCAAGCAATATCTCGGAAAGAAAATAATAAAGAAGTTATCAGCGCTGCAAAATGTCTGAAACACTTCCATTTGATTCATTTTTAAAATGGAAGTTGGGGATTGAAAGTCCCTCTTCAGCCTATGCTGCCAAGACAGTGACAAGGAATATCATCTTAGCTGTGGACGTACCCTACCCTTTGCTGAAATTGTGGCATGATTTTATCAAGACACAGAAAAATGATAGAAATCACACCTATGGCAATGGAGAACCAAACATGAAATTATCTTATACTTATGTTGATCTGTTTGATTACTCTGTTCCAGGAAATGCATTTGCAATTAGCAATGATGAAAAAATTAGACTAAAAGTTAATGAATCTTCAAGAAAAATTTGTGGAAAAGTACAAAGTGAATATGCAAAGGCCAAAGGGACAAGGAGGAAAGAGGAACTCAACTCAAAAAAGAAGAGATTTCATATATTTGAAGGACAGACTGAGTCAGTGCAGGAGCTTCGCCAAGAAATTCATATCATACCTGGTCAAGCAACAGAGAGATCAACTAAATTACATTTGCCCCATCAGCCCAACACCAGGAAATGCTGAGGGTGCTCAAATGTCATTTACTGATCTCTTGAAAGAACGAGTTGCAGACATGATGAGCAGAGATGAAGGAAAAAACTGGGCAGACAAACCAATACAAGTTAAAATTTCTGGAGATGGAGCTAGAATGAGCTAGAGATGGAGATGGAGCTTAGAACTCCTCATTCATTTTGCTTTCATTTTCACTACGACAAACTGAGGATGATGTAATGTCTGCTGGTGGTAATCACACTGTTGCCATTGTTAAGGGATCTAAATGCTATCAGACTTTGCAAGAATCATTCGCAACAGTATTTAATGAAATAAATGAATTAATACAAGACAAGCAACCATTAACTATAAATAATTCTTAATTTAATCTTGAGTTTTTCCTTGGTGGTGATTGTAAGTTTCTGTTGTTGATGCTTGGTATGAAAGGTGCCACATCTATTTATGCATGCCTGTGGTGCAAGATAGCAAAAACCAACAGATGGAATATGGAATTTGACCTGGAGCACTACAATAAATCTCCACTTAAGAGAACACTACAGGAAGTCATTACATTAGGCAGGAAGAAAGGAAAATACTCATGTGAACATGAACCACTTTTAAAAGTAGACCTGGACCATGTAGTTTTGGATGAACTGCACTTACTTTTACATACAATGGATGTTCTAATCAGCAACTTAGTGAGGGAAACAGTTGAATGGGACAAAAAGGAAAATTTCAACAAGAGAAAAGCTAACCAAAATGACACCCATTTGAAAAATCTGCAAACAAGCATTAGATCCTGTGGCATTTCATTTCAAATATGGGAAAAGACAAATGCAGATGGTAAAGGGTCAGGAATGTATGATTTCACTAGCCTACTTGGAGCTGATAAAAAGAAACTTCTCGCTGAGTTACCAGAAAAATTGTCAAATTGTATTCACCCTGAAACAAGTCAAACGGTTATAAAAATATGGAAAGACTTTCATGAACTTTATCAAATAATCACAAGCGAAAACCCCTCTATCCCAACATACCTCACTTGTTTTGATAAAGCTAAAGCATGGATCAATTTATTTACATCTCTACGAGACAAGTTAATTGGTTATATAAAGGCAGATGTTACTCCATATATGCATGCACTTGTCTATTATGTTCCACTTTTCATGAAAAAGTACACATCAGTCAAACCATTTACTGGTCAAGGGGTGGAAAAAAACAATGACATGGCCAGAAATGTTGTTCTCCACAAGTCGAACAAGAGAACTCCTGCTGCTGATATCTTACAATTGGAATTTCGACAATGGCAGCTGCGTGAGAGGGAATGTTCTAAACGGAAATATACCAAGAAACATGATGCTTACTGGGAGACAGAAATCAAAGAGAAACGAAGAAAAGAGAGTGAAAAATAATTAAACTCATTTACAAAATAATATACTATCATGATAAAAATAACCAAAAAGGGAAATCAATTTCTACTCCATCTCCAGTATCATCAACAAACATATGTACACATTTGGCAGACTTGTAAATACATATTATATAAAAATAGACGAAATCAGATGTGCATTTCAATCATTTCTCAGGACAGGCTACATGCTCCTTTGCAAAATGAAAGGCTCAATTTCTCGGGCCTGTACTGAGGGAGAGGAGCAACTGACTCTCCTGCCATGGTATGATTTTTTGACTCCAAGATAAAAACAGTCTTACTTTAACAGGAAAGTCAATTTTTACCCTATCACCTTACTCATCAACAATCATGTCCCACTGGTTTGGGAAGTGGCATCTTGAAAAATCTTCCTTTTCTAGAAGGATGTGCCCACTGTCATTGCTTTTCTTCCCTTTATTTTTAAAAAGAAAACTAAAATGTGTATGTTTAAAAGAAATGACAGTGGACAGTGAGCTTTAGGACTTGAGATGCTCTAAAATTCCACAGTGTAGAGCTTCAGTGGCATCCTGAATTTCCTCGCCTGAAATCCTTGGGTTGAAAAATGACAAATTAATACAGGTTGACTGTCAAATACGGTAGTAAACGAATTTCCAATATCTTCGTTTCTAATTCTCCTTACTTAACGTCATAAGGCAATATACTATTGTTTTAGCCACCAAAAACGACAAAAAATCAAACCTTGATCGTTTAAATAAATTTTTACCTCTTACTTCAGTTGAAACAACTTACTTCATCGTTTGATTTCACCACAGACCTCTCTCCATCTTGCAGAATTTCGCAAAGTTCACAAAACGTTTTAAAGGCTGTTGTTGTCCGTTGAGACATATTAAATCCCTGGTGATAACCACAACTGATGCTCTGACTACTGAAAAATTGAATTCGTTAACTATCAACTTCTTGATCATGCATACGATTCAGCGCATATCAAACGTTATGTATTCCACTCACTATGTATCATGGTTCGCCTGGAAAGCTTTGAACATGTGAAACCCGTATATCACGGAGAGAACAAGAAAAGTTAAATATGATCATTTTGATGTAACAAACGTTTTACTGTGAAGCAATATATGTTCTCCCTGTGGATGTTACATGGCGGTCAAGTACCAGAAGTCAGTTTTACACTCCGAGTCGTTTTTCGTCGAATAAGGACTTCTGCCTTAGGTGTGTGTAATAAAAAAGAAGTCGGAATCTTTGGGGGAAACTCGTAGATACCTTGCCCTTTTTTTTTTTTTATGAACGCAGCTGTGAATCAGAGCAAAATTAACCCTCGCTAACGGCCGTGAAAAACGTTTTTAGTTTGGACTAGGTGTTCTTGTACCCCTGGTACATCATTTTAACACAAAAATCAAAACAAAAAAAGAGAAAAAAAACTAAAAGCGAAAAAAAAAGGGAACGATTTAAATTGAATCGTACTTGACTCGTAACTCAAACTTGACTCGCGATATGGTATAACTCGGACGATAATTAAGGCACTTTGTGACGATTTTCCTTCTGTTATACGCTTTCCTGAATTTTTTGGACGCTCTGTCACATGTACTTTCCAGATATTTGTTCGAATTCTCCTTTTACTGTAATTCAAAATGTTATTTTGTCAAACGCAACGTAACTCTGATCAAAACACTACGAACGCAGTTCGAAACTTATCGCGCCAAGATATTTTAATTTCATGCTTTGTGCTCATTACATGACAGGTAGATTGATTGTGTTGCGCGGAGAATTGTTTTGTGTTCTCCAAGCTTTTCTTATCGCGAATTTTCGTTCGGAAACGAAAATTCGAAGAATAATCGCTCCTTGCTCTAGTGACATGGCGCGAAGTGCAGGTGAGAATCTTCACACGAGCTTTCGCACGAAAGTCCGATGAAATTTCGGAAGAACAATGAATGCAATATCGGCGATTTTTGTTTGTATAACTTTTGCACAATTCTGTACCAACACTCTCCGTCATTACTCCAACCGATAACGCCAAGTGGGACATACATGAGGAGAAAAGTAAGTATGAACACAACCGCTGGTTTTGCGCTGGCGTGGACCGTGAATCCACCGAGGACAGTCACGAGACTGAAGTATCCGTTCGTGACCGCTCGTGGTAGACCTAGTAATCTGGTTCGACAGCTGGAATGACAAAGAAGCCAGAGGTTGTGTTTTTTTATGGTCCTCCCTTTTCGGTGAGGTTTTTAGCTGATTACATTTCTAGAATTTTACCATGACTCTAACGTGTTATTTTTTAACAGCCTGTTTAACTTAGTTTAGCTTGTGAACCCTGTTTTTTTGTTCTCAATCACCTTGAAATAATCAGCCCATGTAACTTATGAAGTAATTTATCTTGTTCAAGTAGTACCGTGTGTTTTCCAAGATATAGAATTCAGTAGAGTCGGTACACTAGGCCCGCTTACTTGGTGTCGAGTCGTTCCGTCCCAGGCTGATGATGATATCTCTTGTCTCTGGTGAAAGATTGAAGGCTGGACGGGCCACCAGCCAGTGTTTGAGTGAGACCTCATATATGCATGAAAACCTAGCCTAGGAGCGCAAATTTGTTAGCAGAGAGTGCAGGGGTAGGCATTCTGGAAAGGAGATTTTGATATTTCTCCCAGGCTGATAGACAATACATATTAAATTTGTTTTGATTTACTTTAAGGGAAAAGCTTTGTTTTTCAAACACCACTTCTCCCAGACTCACAAGAAAATTAACCCAGCAGAACTGTTTGAAGCTAATCCCTCTCTGAGCCACCGAGAAGTGATTCTGAAGGTTGTCAATAAACTCAATGAGGTTTGTGTTGCAATACTAATAATTATTGGTGAAACTGTCTGAGTCATTGAATGCAGGTCTGAGCCATTAATGTAGTATTCAGATATCATGTCATGCAAGTTGACTTGGCAAGATGTTGTGTGGGGAACATAAAATGTGCAGACATCCTTGCTGGTTAACAAATAGATTCCAAGTTGCTGTGCGTCTGTTCAGTAATAGATCACAGATGATGTCAAAATGTGGTAAGAACAAAAAAGTGGCACACAAGGCATAGCCGAGTGTGTCACTGATGTTCTTCCCACATTTTGATGTTATCTGTGATCTATTTCTGAACAGATGCATGGCAACTTGGAATCTATTTGTTTTATATAATAAAGAATTAAAAAAGTGTTAATGATGACATCATCTATACGTCTGTCCTCTAATAGATCATAAGTGAGAACCGATCAGAATGCGTGCATAACTGAGCTTATTATATAATTATTGATAGTCCACATTGCATACTAGGGTTATTTTTTAAGCAACAAGTGCAGAGAATGAAGTTCATGTTTTACACTTAGTCATTATATGGCTGTATGGGTGCAATCCCATCATAAACCATAGTTAAAGCTGACTTGTGTGTAGAACCAAATGGGTTGAGACAAGCTGGTTCAGAAAAAGCTGTCATGCCCTGAACTCACATGGATTTGTTACAAAAAATTCAAGGAAAAATTAAAAATCTTTGTTGTGGTTGTCTGTGTGTGCTCATCTATCACATGCTATTTAGGTTGAATACACTTAGTGGTTATATGATAAAATGCATATTGACTGAGTTAGTCTCAATCTAAGATAGTTGTCTGTGTGAAATTTCTGTTTGTTTCTCTTCTAAAAAAATTCAGGGCCATAGTGTAGTTGTGGATGATGAAAACAGCAGCAAAATAAAGAGAAAATCGTATATGGCCATTATTAGGAAAAAGGTACAGCTATTTGGACTCCTAACTACAATAATTATAGCTATGTATCAATGTGTCTCTCATTTGGAAATACCTCTCAGTCCTTGCAGATCTATGTCAAGCTTTTCTTTGTTCAGTAATCAAGGTGGCTCAAAAGGGTTTAGTTATTTTTACATCCCAATAAATAATTATGAGGGCCTCAATAGGACACATTTTATAGATAGATTTTGGCATTGTTGACATTCCAGTATAAATTAAAGAGTATTGTCTTCATGCACAAGTGTCATGCAGGGTTAATTTAAGTAGAAAGAAGAGTTTTTTTCTGGAAATAAACACAGACAAGTTTTTCAGAAAGCATGAAAGACCTCAAATTACTTTACACATGAGACATACACTCTCCCTACAGTCCACCATGTCCTGACTGTCAAGTGTTTAGTTGTAGGTAATTTGGTATTATCAAATGAGTTGATAACATTAATTAGCCTCTGTTAAGAGTTTCAAAGTTGACATTTTGAGCATTAGCCCTTCATCTTTTGCTCTGATAAACAGCTAATGCTTGAAATGTCAGCTTTGCAACTCTTGACAATGGCTAATTTACTTTATCAACTCAGTTGATAATACCAGATTGCCTTGTTATACTTCTCCCATTGATGCAGCCTACACTTTCTTCTGATCAGAAACTTACCCCTTTTATTTGTGTAGCAATATGGGATATGTTTTAAAGGTGATCTGCCTTGTGACTTGTTTCCAGTATACCTTTTTTTCACCACCTTTGTGTAAGCAGCCAATTACCTATCTTTCCACCTTGGAAAATACCAATTGAAATTAAGTAATTACCCACTGTGTAACTACTCACTTAACAAGCTAATTACCTATCTAGTTACTGACCTACCCACTTACCTGCCTAATTTATTCATGACTTTTATTTTAATTCTCAGAATCCCTCTGGGTTTCTCTTAGGATAACTATGTTTTTAATTTTCAGGTTGGGCTGTGTAACTTCAGAGTGATTTATTTCCATACTGCACCTTCTTCTGGCCTTTTTATCTGTTATTGGGCCAGAGAGTGGGAACTGGCTTGTCAGTTTGAGCTTTCATTAATTAAACTCTCTGATATGGAAGTTGAACAATGGTTTCAGAACAATACTGGTAAGAACAAGATTTACATTTATGGTAGTATTTAAGTCTACTTCCCTTCAGTTAATTAATGGTGCAAACTACCTACTATTCAACTGCTAGAAAAAACTTTTTGTTGTCTGGGACTCTGCATGAACAACCAACAATTTCTTAACCTTAGAAAAAAAAATTACGAAATGAATATAATCCATCAAGAAACACACTGTCTTGTTCTAATTCAGAACCACCAAGTGAAGAAGAAGGGTTCAACAAAATAGACAAGGTTGATGTTCAGTTGGTGTGTGACACACCCTATAAAGTATGTCTGACTGTGTAGATAAATATTAGTACTGTTCAGTTGTGCATTTTTTTGGAAGACTTTAAACCTATGTTGGCATACAAGCACATTTGCCACAATAACTTCTTGACAGTGACCAGCTAATTAACCAAATTTTGACAAAATGGTGATAAATCACTCAGGTGGACACCCCTCTACAGCTAATTTACTTATGGGGATACAATACAAAAAAGGGAATTTTCCAACTAGATACACTCACTTTTCATTACACATGCACTTACTTAACATTACACGTGTAAATTTGTTCACATTTGATGTTGGTACATTTTCACAATTGCTTCACAAGTGGAAAAAAATAACACCTCTATCTCATTTTTCAAACCTTGCTATAATGTGCAGCCACTTTTCTTTTACCCTGGATGGTGTTTGTGGAGAATGGTTTACCTGTAATTTACCTTTATTTTGCCTACTGTGAAATGAATCAGTTAATGGTCATGGACTGCTCTTTCCTGTTCTGTCTCTAAATTGACTTGGTAAAACATCTCCCTTATCTTTGTGCTTTCTACAGTTTGTGGTTCCAGCTCTATTTTTCCAATGGGAGGGATTGTTTCAGTGTCAAGACGAGCAAACAAACATTCACAAAGCAGTAATTAATGTTGTGAAAAAGTGGAGCCATAACAACCTGTGGGGAAGAGTTGTTTTACTCAAACTTAGTGAAAAGCAAAGTTGTGAAGGTGACAATATGTCCTAGATTTTTAACTGTTTGATAAAGCTCAATTTAGGCAACTAGTTGTTGACTTAACTTTTTCTTCTATTAAAAGGCACTTTAATTGATTAACTTTACTGCATACATGTACTATTAAAATACGTTAAGAATTTAGCTGTGTATAATGGTATAAATTTATTTTTCTAAAGTGCACAATGATGAAAGTACCTCTAACTTTATATGAAAAACATACCTTCCTGCTATGAGTTTTAAATCATGCTAATTGTTCTTGTCCTTTTAGAAAGCCATCAACTTCTTTTTACAAGTGTATATAGCTAACTAGAGTTTCATTACTTGGTAAATCAAACTCTATGAAAAATATCTGCCATTGAATTCCTGTGGGAACGTTTGGTATGAATCAGTCAGATTCACTTTGTAACAACATTTAACTTGAATCTCAAAAAGTGTCTGCTGAAGAGTTTTGTCCTTTTGTGAAATCAACAGGAGGGAAAACCTGTGAATGGCTGAAGAAAATGAAGCAGTTAACTTGTGAATTAGTGACTCAGGTATGTCTGACAAAATTTTGAACTGGCAGAAAATTCTGGATTCTAAAACATTTAAATAATATCATAATGCATGGTGTGGTATATTAAGATGATTATTAACAATTACAAGGATTGAAGTATTTTATAAATATGTATTTCCTGGCATATTTTAGTCACTGCTAACCTAATTTGTGGTTATGTAGCAGCATGCCTCTATGTTTCTTTTACATTGTTTTCTGTTGAAGTTGTCACCTGAAAGGTTTTGAGTAGGTACTTGCATATTTGAATTGACACTTTCCTCATGAAAAAATGTCCTCATATAATTGAAGATTAGATTTGACTGAACAACACAACTGAGGAAGCCTCTCAGAGTATCAGCAATGCACTGATAACATCCTTCCTCTGTATTGCAGGTCAATATGCCAATCTTCTTGGTGCATTTGTGTTCGTATTTGTGGGAGTTCAGCAGACCTCCCAACCCAGGTCTGTTTGCTTGGCTTCAGAGACTTCACAACATCGATTTGTCAAACAAGGTTCAGTTATCTTGATCTGTTTTGTGTGATTCCAGATTTCAGTAAAGCTGCTAATTCTCATTATAATGGTGGGGGGTTGTGATAAAAACAGTTTGAAAAGAAAAAAATCTAGAGGCAGCAGTTATTACAGTGTAGAAGCCTTGTGTTTGTCATCTCTTATTCCAATTTTAATTTCTTTGTCATTGTAAGGGTTGAAATATTCATGGAAGATGTAAGGTAACTTCTTCAGAGGACAGATGACTAGGATTGCGTGATTCTTGAGATATCAACGGTATCACTACTATTATATACTGATGCACGTTAATGGGGCGTGATTTTTTTGTTTTTCTGTCATTCATGTAGGCAACATTCTTTATTCATTCAAGTGATGATCATTCAAAGGCTGCCACTGCAGCAGGAGTGAAGTGTATCAAGGTGAAATACACACGAGTAGTAATAACTATTATTCGCTTTTTTTTCCTCTTATAACCGCACTCTATGTTTCTCAAGACTAAAATTGCCGATTTTGTTCTGGGTTCACAGGCAAATAAACTTCTCCAAAATCCATCGATGGTAAGCCTAAAAACTGATCTGTAATTTACTCGCAAATTACAGATTTGGCCAGTACAGTACCAGCGGGAAGAAAGATGCGACAAGAAAACTCAAACGCGTACTTATAGCATCGTGGTTTGTTTGTGACTCACCTCAGACGCCAGGCCATTCTGTGCAAGCAGTAGTTTCACTTTGCGCTGCATTTCCAGAAAAACAGGGAGCTGCGCTCAATCTTTAAGCTTTGAGGAAAGTAAAATTTCATTAACGAAATCGCAAGAGAGGCGTCGAAATAAAAAGAAGGCTTTATGTAGCAGTTTTCTTAGCATTTAGAGAGAAGAAAAAGTAGCCTCAATTCATTGAACACGCATATCGGAAAAGAAATAAGCCGTTCTCGTAATAATGGTCCAGTTCACGCCTTTGTACAGACATGTTCAGGACTGAACCCACAACATACGTGAGATGTTAAAATTACTGAAACCCTTAAATTTCGTTCACTCCTAGTCATAACTTCTTATTTTATACAACTTCTTATTAATATAACTAACGACTCGCTGAGTAAAAATAAAAATAAACTCCAACTTAAATACGCATGAACACTTATCATGAATCTATGTTTGATTTATTCGGTAGATAGATACAGTGCATTGTGGGGTAGCGGCACGGGTTCCTGAGTGCGTTAGTAAGGCGAAGCTGACATGGCTTGACTCCCAGGGTAGACCTGAAGCTCGTATTCCTCTTTTTCATGAGGCTGTCTCCTCCCATGACCGTACCGGTGAAAACAAAGTGTCTTCAAATTGTGTTACAGTCACAAATAAATCATATACTCATGGTATATGTTTTAGAGATTTTGCTTCTCTAGAAAGGTTTGTATGGTCACATCTGTTTGTTAAATTTATGGCTCTTATGTCTAGCCGTTCATAACTTAAATGTGTGTCAGTTGTGTTTTTCAGTAGCGCGTAATGAGAGATGGTGTCTTAATGCACCAATACCATTTACTTCACCCACGAAAAAAGAAAAAGGACAATCAAATGTTGGGATGAAATAACAGAGCATGTCACTCATTCTGTAAAAATATTTCTTCCTTAACAGATTCAACTTGCAGTACAAACAAGCTGCAATACCGACAGACTCTGTGTCTGGTGATTTATTTAACTATGAAGGGTGTCCTGCTGAACTGAGTGCACGTAGGACAGAAAAACAATTTAGTGAGGACAATACTATGTGTTTCTCTGGTACACCTGGAACACCTGTTGTTCCGCTCCATAAATCTCCAGTGCACAGTAAAATCGATGAAAGGAAACGTAAGTTGAGACAGTTGTATGAATTATTCTCACAAACTTCCGCCAACTATTTCCAGTCGGACAGTCTTTTTCTTCTCCATTGTTTTTAGACCCGCGGGAGGTAACTTCTTTCTTTTACTCTTTTGAATACCTGCACAGGTGATAGGGTTGTAGAAATATGGCCTTTGTCTACTCATTTTACTAGAAAAGTCACACTGCTATAACACAAAAGAAGATAGTTGTGTTTTCAGCATGTTATTTACACTGGTATACTTTGTCTTAGCTCCTGACACCATATGCCCGACTTTTGTGGTGAAAAGCTTAACGACTGAGAAGATTGAGAGTCATGCCTTCAGTCTGGGCCATTTCAGACGAGGCGAAGGTTGCACAAGACTAATCCGAAATGTTAGGAGTAAAACAGTTGAAGATGGTGTGCTTTTTAGTTCGAAGTGTAAGTACATGTAATGTGCCCTTCGGTTTCATAGCTTTCTAAAATTGACGTCCCTTAGAAAGAAGTAATCAAATTTTGGCTGATAACAGACCCCACACATAGCGGCCCGCCGAAAGTCCTAAGCTCAAGTCGAGTGATACCTCTTTCAATCGAAAAACCAGACGACAAGTAGAGAAAGAACTTGCGGCTTGGTTTTTTGGAGAACGTGAGACAAAGGAAGAGCTTGAGTCTCCACACAGAGATCTCGACGATGAGGCAGGTTTATGTTGAGTTCACATGTGACAATTTTTCCACATGCAGCTAGAATCAGCGATGTTCAAAGCTCTATGAGCTTCAAAGGTCAATGACGAGCATTGGAGCGCGAAATATGCGGGTCTGCAACTCGATTCCTCGTGAGGAATCTCTATTTTGACGTTAGTTCCTCGCTCTTCACCAAACGAATTACACTTTTCCGTAACCAACCACCGCTCTTTTAATCCTGGCTTTTTATTCAATTTCCGTACATGTCACTTCGCAGTAATATATTTGCATATTTATACCGGACATTTATCGCCGATAAATGAGTGAGAAATGTCACCGAGTTAGTGAGAACGTTTTTGTTTTAAAAAAATAACCTCGACGGAACCAGCTGTGCCGCATGTGTATCTTTGTGCCTATAGTCGCTAATATCTCAAAACATTACCAAACTAGGTATTTTCTCTGTAAAAAATGAATAATCACTTTGCAGTGTACCGTTCAAGTATCGATCGAGCATGTCAATGTCGATTTCCGGTCGAAAGCTTAGCCTTCCCGGAAAAACTTTTTAGTCCGTGGTGGTCATACCGTATTCAGTGGTGTAATTCCACTACGCTTAAAAAAGCCCGGATGTTTACAGGAACCGACCGACCGATTGACTGAAAGTGCTCCTCACCCAACTGCTTAAACTCGTTTGAATTTCTTGAAAATGGAACGAACCAGCGCCGGAGGTGGTAAATAAAGGATAAAGGGTATACGTTTTCAGAGAGTAAAGTCTGTGTTATGATTGTTTTTTTCTGTATTTCAGGTATTGGGTCACAGGACCAGCTTTATGATGTGTCTGTCGTTCTTAATGAGAAAGGTAGACATATAGAGCTGAACTGCATTTACTTGATATCTCTGCTTGTCCAAAAGCAATGTAACAATTCGAACGATGTGCTTAAAACTGGGCTATACGGTAACCTATCAGAGAATAGTATATTTTGAATGGACCTCATTTTTTCATGAGCGTCTGAAAACCTTGGGTCAAAGAAAGACCAATAGTGTCGCGCAAGTCGAATAATTTACATCTTTGCTCAAAGGATTTTCCCATTTAATAAATAAAGAAGGTTTGACTTTACTGTGCTTTTTTTGTATAGCATGTCTAAGCATGTAGTAAGTTGCAGAGGACGAAAAAGTGTAAAAGCAGTCGAGTGCTTATCCCTTCTGATCACATGTAGGGAGGGTTCACCTTTCGTCCTATCTTTTGTCTGACAGGTGTTGTGCGAGCTAGTTGTACTTGTGCTGATCCGGCCAGTAAGCAAGGGAGATGTAAACATGGAGTCGCTTTATTACTTCGGTGCAAGAAAGAGGAAAACGTAAGTAATTGTTAGACTTTGTGGACTTTAATGGTCCCTGACTTTTTGACATCTGAAATTTTCCAAATAGTTTCTGTGAACGACAACTCCTAAGAACTGAAGGCGAAAAAAAATAGTAAGTAAATGAAAATTTACAATGCAGATTAATGCCATACCACCAAACAATGTAGAAAACGTGACGATGAGATCGGCCAAAGTAATTACTTTTCAATATTTGGACGCCACTTTAAAGTAAAACGACTCGAAAAGAAAAAAATCACTGCCTGTCCCTCTCAGATGGGACATGTTTCCTATGGCTACCTTATTTCACATACAGCCTTCATGAAAGTACAGGTAAATGCTTTCAGCCCTTATCTGTCTCCAATATCTATTTTTAATACAGTCCGCGTCAAGTGGTGAAGATCGAGTAAAGAAGACTAAACCTGAACATTCATCCTCAACTAAACACTGCAAAAGGTACCGAGAAAATCCATCATACTTGTTTTGTTTTTGTTTTTGTTTTTACTTGCCAGTGTGTTTATAAGTTTTATGTATTTTAGACTTAAGGCGAAAAAGAAATTGGAAACCACGATGTACTTTTTAAGCCCAGAAGAGCTGCTTCAAACAGCACAGGAAATTTTGCACAAGGTACAAAGCTACTTAAAGTTTAGCGCACTCAGTGATTGAATTATGGAGATTTACCTGTACGAGTTCACTAACAACAAACAAGAAATTTCAATACCGCACTCGGCAAAGCCTCTTGCGGTATTGAAAATTTCGAGTACAGGTAAATCCCGATAAATCACGAGCAATGAGTGCGTTAACATTTTTATTATTCAAATTGAATACACTGGACAAAGAAACACGGCGTTGAAACCTGTTGACAACACGCAAAAACACCTCTACCAGCTTGAATGAAAAATTTGAAATTCGCAACCTTACCTTTCGAGACAGATATTCCCCAAGTAGTTGTAGTTAGGAATTGCATCATCATTAAGAGAATCAATGTCTGCATCTGGCAATTCGTCAAACTTAGAGTCAGCTGAAGCCATGATGTAATGACAGTGGTGTGTTAACTTTATACCACGGCTAGTTCACCACGATAATGACGTCAAAGAAGTTGTTTCGTCACAACCCAGTATCACGTGATGCAAATCAGCCAATCAGAAAATCGGAATTCATAAGTGTATGAAAGCTGAATAATAATAATTGATATTTACAGGAAGAATAAATTATACGCTTCTGTCTTTAATAGAAGGTTTTTGTCATCAGCTGGTGTCATATCGTTATACTTTAGAACAGTAACCTCAGCAAACCGGAGGAAACTGATCGCAGCAGACGACAGTCAAGAGAATTCACGCGTGAGCAGCGCAAACCTAAATTGAGTTTGCATGTAGAGGACGAACCTTATAAAGGGATCTCTCGCAGGTGCGTTTATGATTTACAATCAAGCATAAAATGAAGACCTCTATTCTAGCTAAAAATTTACCATTTATATTTTCAATACCTTTTTTATAGTTTTTGGGCGAGACTCACTTACTTTAGTGGGTCGTTGTTGTTTATGTTAAGCATTAATTTGGAAACAATAGTTTGATTTGTAGCCGGCGGTTGAAACAGTCAAAATATTTTTCGGCTACGCACTAGCTCGGCAAAGAGTCGTGGATGCGTGGATCATTCATCTGATTCGTTCATGGTGATGACAACTAGCAGCCAATGATACAACTCCGAACCATTTAGTTCAAAACAACTCAAGTTTTCATCGATTTATAAAAACGTTTGTCGTCTTGCAAAGATAACACGATCGTATCCCCAGTAAAGGCTGAATTCGTCATTTTTTTTTACTCGCGCACCATTGATGTAAACGCATCAGGTGACCGTATATGCCCCAGGTAAAAGTGGGGAATATCCGTTGTTATTAAAAACTGGATCATTGGATAATGCAATTTAAGAGTTTTCATTGGCTTAGCCATCATGGCCTATGAGCCATTATACCTAGCTCGTGTATGATAACGAGTTAAACTGGAAATGGTTTTGTACATTGTAACATTCTGTTTGTTCTTATAAAATAAAGTTGGGCAGATTAATCTATGTTTTGGGGCGCCTTTGAACCATCTCCGCGCTCGTGGAATAATCGTTCAATATACCCCAAAAGATATTCCACCAACTTCCAAACTTCTGTCCACCACGATAAAGGACTTCGTTTAAGATTTATTTTAAGATGAGAGAGTATTTAGTTATTTTTATTACAGAAGAAGGGACATGTTTGTTTGTTCATAAAGTCACGGTCGTATCAGAGAAAACTGAAAAGTAAATATTCCATGCAGCAGAGCTTTTCGTAGACATTTTTTACTACGCGTCACAAAAATATCTGATTGGATTATAAACTCAATAGCCTCCATTTTGTGCTAAAACATGCTCGTATATTTCTGTTCATCGTAGCTCAAAGTTTTTTGTGAGCTTCGTTCTTGTAAAAATTTTCGCATCTCCCAACAGACTATGTTACCAGACAAATATCCATGCAAATTTTTGCCCTAACTGGAAGGTATATGTAATTGAAGATATTCCTTTTGCGATGTCGTTATTTGGCAGGTTTACAGCGTCTTGATGTTCTTGATATTTTGTATCTCTTTTTCTTCACAGAGAAAGCCTTAATTCTTCCGTAAGCAGGGATAGTTTCATAAATGAAACAATTGTGAAGGAAACATGTGAGGACGTTCAGTGTGGCTGTACAGATAATGGGCTTATAAATAAGATAATCCCAGAATCAGTTACTGTTGGCACATTGGAATTTCGGTCTACGGAAACTAGTTCAAGTGATCCTGAACCACAGATACCAACCAAAGCCGGTGTTCTTGAAAAGGATAAATCCCAAAACGGCATCATCATCCACAGGAAGGACGAAACACAAACGAGAACGTCAATATTGGATGAATTTATTTGACAAATGATTATCTGATACATAATTTTTAACTCACTTATCTTGTTTTCGGGTGTTGTTGACAATTATCTGAAAGGAGGACAAAAGGCAAACGTCCTTTGTCGAGTTTCTTTAATAAGATTAAGTTTTTGTAAAGGTGATTCTTATTGAAATTTTTCCCTGTTGAGACTAAAATTAGATGAGATTATTACCAAGTTTTGATGTAACGAGCTTGATTGACCGGAAACCAAGCATTCTGAAGCAGGAGATCTCTAGCATATACTATACAAGCGATCTTTCTAACAAAGCAAACTGAACTTAGCAGAGTTGAGCTGGACAGGTAGAATCCTGTCGTTATCAGTCACTGTGTCTTACCGGAACGCTTTATACCAGTTCAGAACCATACTGCAAATCAACTTTAATGACAAAAGGTAGATGTGTGTGGTTCTCCTGTCTTACTCTCTGCTTTTAGAGGAACATTTAAGTCATAGTTTAGTATGAAACTTTAAAAGACAAAATTGCGCATTGCTCGAAGCTAGACTGAGTTATTTGGTTTGGAAATTTTTTCTTTTATTGTCGCATACACATCCTGTACGGGCCCCGGCCTTTGGACGTTGTCCCTGATGCGATGAATGTCATTTCCCACGGGTCTGTACAATGCAACAACTATGACATACTTGCCGCTGGGGCTTGGTGCTGCACCCATTCCCAACTGGGACGTATCTCTCCAAATCATCTGCGTGAAGTGCTTTACTTTATCGTTCAGCTCTGGATACGAGAAACTGAAAGACTTTTTCTCACTGTACCATATAGTTGTCGCCTTCAGAGGTGCTCTTGGTAAGTCGTGCCATATTTGAGCAATGTTCTCACCGAGAGGCTCCCCTTGAAAGGTGGAGGGGTCGCTGGCCACAGATTCTGCTGTTTGCTGTGCTTGTTCTGCGAGGGTTACGTTCCACTGAAGAGGATTCACGTGATGCATTGCTCTGAGTTTGTTATGTGCTGCAAGAGCCTCTTGAAATACTGCATCTGATTAAATGGAAGACGTTTTTACTTTGGAAATGTGGGAGAAGCACAAACATTCGTCAACGGAAGTAATTTCCTACTTAACTGTGTCAATAACAAAATGGTTGAATATGAGTGTGTCTTAACAGCCTGTATTTGGGGTTTAAGCGACTGTTTCTGGTAGGTTCAACAAACAATATTTAGACTTGAGGAAGTTAAACTTAAGCTAAATATATATCAGTAAGAAACGTTTGTGCTCTTACATTCAACTTTTCATTTCTGAGTTCCTCGCATTTTGTTATTGACACAAGTAATTGGTTATCGGACTTCTCGTCGTTTAGGAGTAATCGTGCTCATAGATTGAATTTGCGCGCCCGACTTCACCCTGAATTTCACTCGTCTCAGTCCCAAAACTATTTCAAAGTAGCGTTTTTAATACTTGGGATGGGAAATAGTCTCTTCATGTCTGGACACAGTCCGCGAAATGGAAGAGATCACACTCTTTGCCACACCATTTACCTTTTTACAGTTACGAACTCTGATAACTTCCTGTCCCTCTTATTCACGTTTTGACAGTAAGTACTTACTACTTTCATTCGCGTTTCTGTTAGCGGCTGATGTTACACCGGTTGCTGTTGTGGCGCTAGTTTTCGAACCAGTTGCGGAAGTACCCTCGTCAGAGGTGGCGGCCATTTTGCGGATAATTCCAATTCCATTACTACTTTTTGCCTTATCTCCGTGTTTAGCGGTGGCCATGCTTTTATTTCGAGGATGCAGAATGTTCCTGTTGTCATTATGTCTTTTCTGCTGATCAACTTCTTCCTCGGCAATATAGATCTCAAGGGTTTTACGTGATGCGGCTTTAGATTGGTATCATGCACATGCAGGGAAAATAAGTTTTTAAGGTACAACTAATTACTTATTCAACACAGGTGTCAAACGTAAGGCCAAAATCTATGCATTTGATTAAAAGTTCGCGCTCGTCAGGCAGATCATCTGCGCATTTAAAGGCATTGAGATTGAGCAGTTTTCACAGAAACAGTTATTTCATGTTGAACTCACCTTCTGCAATTGACTCATCTTCAGACTCGGCCATTAAGCCTTTATTCTTCATCTTGTTTAATTCCTTACCTAATATTTGGGCACCTTGAACATAGAGACATATTTAGAACCTCTCATCCAACTTTTATGAAAAAAAAAAAAACAACAACAACAACAACAAAAAAACAGACATGCCATATCCCTTACACCGGCTGGCTATGAGAATTTTAGAACCCAAAAGAATTCGCAGCTGGGTTGCGGTGAAGGAAAGTAAAGTTGCGAGGGATAAAATTTACTGATGCTAGTAAAATGTGAAAATTACATCTGGTAAAACCTGTGTTAAGCTGGAACCTGGGACCCCTTAATTTCTCTCGTAATTTCTAACGACCAGTTTGATTCAATACCGAGTTCCATATTTCCAGGGCTTTTCGCCTTTTTTCAAAACCAGTAGACTTTTTTAAAACTTTCCAGACGTGGAAATTTCATTTTAAAACTCCAAGAATTTCCATGTTTTCCAAGACTCGGACGCACTCAGCACCACTTCAGAGTTCAGAGTTTTTTCGATCTAGGAGGTGCCTCGTGATATTTTACCTTGTCGTCTTCTATCTTGAATGTTAAACTTATCGTCGTCTTGAGATTTGTACGGGCGCACAGCATCCAGCACCTCTTCTTTGTTTCTCTCCCTGCCTGCTGCAACTTCGCTCAACATATCTGTGGCAGGAGACGAGTCGCTTACTTCTTCCTCGTATTCTCGTGTTTCATCCGTGCCATCTGTAAGGATGAGGTATCTCGTTTATACTGTATTAGTCGCAGTTTCAGTGAATTTTCTCGGCTAAGTTATTCCTTACCATAATTTATCTCGATGCATCCTGGATCAACCAACGTTTGACAAAAATCTCTTTCATACTTCTTAACTCCATCTTAATTAAAAAGTTTCAGTTGTTGCCCAATTATCGTGGGATCAAGAGTTTCTTAATATTGTTGAGAGATACTGCGCTGAGGGCTACGCCTAGGTCTGTTTTAAGAGTGGGCCTCCTTAAGAGCGGTCTGGCCGGGATTCATTCAAGTCTTCCTATTAGCTTGTTTGAAACTTGGTGTTCAAAAAAGCTCCTCGATGGAGTAGTTAGGCATGACATACACGGCAGTGGTATTTGTTTTTGTTCTGGACTACTGAGTTCTTTCTGAATAGTCTTTCAAAGTTGTTAAGGTCAAATTTAAGTCTTTGAATAGCGTCGAAACAAGCGTTCGCTCGACTAAACCTTGACATTCATTAAAGTCGTGAAAATAAAGACCTGTTCAAGCAGATTGCGGTCATAGTATATGTCCTGCAACACATCAGATATCAGCGAAATTTGTGACTCGAGATCAACCAGACCGCTCTCACAAGAACTTTGGCGTTCACGAGAACTTCCCATTTCAACTGTCTTAGTATCGTCGCAAGAGCAAGAAGCAATTTTAAGCCTCGGTACCATATATGAAGTCACGGGCTACGCGAGAAGAATACATCTGACACAAATTGTAAACAAGTCTGATAGGGTACAAAGATATGTTAGATGGGTTATGAAATTGGTTAATGGTGTAACCTATACCTTCTGCAAGCGGTCGCTGAACTTCGAGCCTCCTGTCACTCCGTTCAACCAACTGACTTGAAGATTGAGGCATTTGGTCTGAAACAACTCCTTTATGTATCAGAATGTGAGAACTCTTTTTTGTTGCGTTTGCTATCATAGTTTGGTTTATCTTTGTTGTGTTTGAGCCAACCCCTGCGTAAAGGCACAGGAGGAGATTACTCGCTTGACCAATGCTACACAAACGGCCGATCCCGATCCAAACTTTCTTGTTTGCAACTGGTATTCTTCTTTAATTAAGCTAGCCATTATCTTAAAAATCCACCCACGACAGTGTTTGTACAGTCATGCAGTGCATGCAACTTCCTTGACCTACATGCTCTTTTGTTTAATTTTAAAATGGATATTTTAAATTGCTCAAATCGAAAAACCCTTATCAGTTTTCTATCGATATGATTTGGACCCGAAGATGTGGATAACGAGAAGTGATAACTATAGGCTCAAGGAATCACAACTGCATTGAAGCGCAAGCTCCCAAGACGGGAACTGTCGAGTCTAGAGTGTGTTTAACTTGTCTGTCAATATTTTTATCTCTTCAATATAGGAATTTGTTACACGTTCAAAGTTTGTGTACACCATCGCATAATTTACTTTCAAAAAATTCGGTTAAATCTCTCACCTTTTGCTTGCACCAGGAATGGTATGAGCAACAAGAGATTAAGCCCTTTTAAGTAAAGCGGCCTCGCTTCCATCTCTTTACCCTCCCTGCCGAGATACCTGAAAAGTTGAAACATAGTTGTTGTAGGAAGTCGACGACAATCGTACCACAGTTATTTTCTTGGCTACCTATGTTCTGACTTACATGTTATAATCACCTTGTTTAGCCAAGGGCTGAATGCTTAGTTATCCTTCTGGTACTGTATACATTTACTTTTTGTAGGTAATTGTGGAACCTTTATGAATCAGTTTTTAATTCTGAATTATTTGGTAGGATGATTCACGTTTCATTTCGTATAAGTGTATCTGAAAAATTGACATAATTACCCTAATGTTCACACTCATCGTAGTTCCTTTCTGTCCTTGGTTTATTGTTCATTGTGGACCGATTAAAATTACATCATCTTACCTTCTCGGTGCCACTAAAAAAATGTATGTTAAATGGCATTAGAACAAGTTGTAAGCCAGTAGGGAAGCGATTAAATGACCTTTTTGGTTTGGTGTTATTAGCAAGACGACCAACGACAGGTTGTAATTCACAGATGAACGATTATTGAAGTTATTTTCTTAGATGGAGTAGATGTTACTCGTTTTCCCAACTGCTCACTTAATAAAATACCTGCTTGGATCTCTAAGCAAGATGATATTCTTCTTTTGCAAAGTAATTCTAATGGTTTCCCTTCAAAACTGTCGACGTCTGTCTACAAATTTTGTGAGTCCAAACAACTTTCCAAATGAAATAGTTTCAAAGATTGTCAAAGAAGTTGCATTACATTATTTGAGCACCAGCCGGGTTTTAGTTTTGGACATATCATCCCGCCTTCCACATTGTATGGCAGGTGACAATGCATGTCTTTTTCTATAGTTTTTCAGGAAGTGTCATCTCTATAGATTTTTGGTTTTCCAAGTTCTTCAAACACTATGCGCCTTATATTCATTTTGAAACTATATATTCATTTGACTTGAAGGCATTTCAAGAAATTCTTGCCTTCTCCAAATATTTGAATTCAGCGTTTTGAAAGTTCGACAGTCCACAAAGATTAAGCAAGGTATGCAGTCAAACGTATGTTTAAAATGCATGAACTTCTTTATTTTCAAAGCACGTCAGTCACTTCTAACAGAATCTATGTAACAACGACATCAAAGACATCTCACAAGGGTTTAAGAGTGTGGATAAATCATTAACGAATCCTATTGATTCTTCACACGCAAAATAATCTCAAGGTTTCTGAAAACAGGGAGCTTGCAGCGCAATCTAGTCGAGTTGGCAACATTTTCCTATTCTATATTCAACCAACCAACCCAGGTCGAAAGTGGGAGCGTTCCACACGGCATATCTGAATAACCCAAACATAATTATAGCTGAACTTTAACTTCATCGAAACGTTGAGTACAAATCGTGCCTGAGACCAGGAGGAAGAATATTTTGCTGTAAGTGTCTCTCACTGGAAACAGGTGGATTATAAAGAGCAACTACAAAAGCGTATTCTCCACTGCCGCTTCTAGTAATAGCGAGTCCCATCTTCTTCGTTCCTTTCCATGTTATTTGCGCAAAATGTCGTGTTTTGCTATTTATCTTTGGATACGAAAAACTGTACGACCCTATTTCCTTGTACCATTTATCTATCGCCTTTGCTATTGTACTTTCCCCGGTGTAGACTATTTGAGCAATACTCTCCCCTTGTCGCTCCTGAAGATCATCCAGAGTAAGGAAATCCTTGCCTGCGAGAGACTGAGCAATTTTTCGAGCCTTCCTTGCCAGGGAAGCTGACCAGGATAATGGAGGAGAGAAATGTTTGGCTCTGAGTCTATTGTGTTCCTTCAAGGCTTCCTTTTCCACCTCATCTAGGAATCATAAGATTAATGATAATAAAATTATTAATGACAATTATGATGCTAAATTCACTAGAAGTAGCCGTACAGTAATTGTTATCACCACGTACCTGCACAGATATCCTCATGACAACTTTTCGATTGAAACAAATCTTTTTGAGGACATGCATTCACGAGGCACACTCGGGCTCTAACGGTTACTCCTTTACCACAAGTTACTGAACACGAGGACCAGTCATTCCATTCACCGAACGTCGCATCTAAAGAAAACGAATATTCATTGATTGCCCACTGCACTCCTTAATAAAATGTATAGACGCTGGGAAAGAGGGTTGCTGTAGTGGAATCACAATTCAAACATGTACGTATTATTCAGTAATACTGCTAAACACCCCATTTCACAGAATTTTGGGTTAAAAAATGCAGTTTCACTACATTTTTTGTTTTAGAATTTTGAGTTTCAAAAGAAGCAGTTTCACCTCATTACTTGTTACCTACACGATCTGTATTTCAGTTTATTTGATGTTAACTTTTGGAACTTACCTTTGGTATCAGCAGAGGTTCCATCATTCTGATCTTGAGGCGTTGGATGAAGTGGATAATAGTAAAGACTTTTCAGTGAAACATCAGATGGCCTTGAGGATCTTGTAGGAAGCGATAAAGAGGATGTTGTTCCCCGCAAAAAGGAGATTACTTGTTCCATTTTTTTTAGGTCTGGTGTTGAGTAGCCCCTAGGCGGCGATGGACGATAATTTTCCCAGTTTCTTCGGAATCCAGTTGACGTTGGCTTGTTACTTTTTCTTTGGGATCGCGTTCGGCTGTTATGATGCGGAAATTCTTTTCTATGGTCAAGTTTTGGTTTCGTCAGAGCAGCACTGATTTGTGCGTGAGGACTTTCCTCTGCTTCTCTTAAGAGATCGTTCACTTTTTGAAGGATTAGCCATTGTTCATCACTTTGTTTTGATTTAAGTTTTTTTGTTTGGCTCTGAGATTCTTCATGAGACTGCTCAGTTTTTGAACCTTTTTTAATTTCACCGATGACTTCAGGGTCTGAAAGTGACACCACTTGCTCACTTGAATTTGAATGTTGAAAACCTTTGATTTCACTTTTGGCAGGTATCCAAAGACTCTTAGCAGTGGTGCCAATTTTATCTTCTTCAGGATTCACGGTTTTCGAATGGTGATCTTTGCCGCTGCTGGAATTAGTTGTTGTTTGGTGTAAAAATTTGTTGTTGGCAGGCATTTCGTTTTCTTTATAATTAACAGCTTGTGTGTGTTGGCCTTTGTTTATAATCTTCACATCTTTACTTCTGCCCAAATGATTGTCCTCTCCATCACCTATACTCTGAGTTGTTTGTATCACAGTATTATTGCTACGGTTATTTGTCACTTCTCCCTCTGCTTCTTGTACTTTACTATCGCCATTTACGTTGTGACTGTTTCTATTTTTAACTTGTTGATTATTGTTTGTAGCTTTAGCGTTTTCCCCACTTTCATCCTCCATTTTACCATGTAGGCTATCGTCTGTATCGCCAGATAAAATGCCACTAGCGTCAGAGTTCTCCCCATTATCTGTGTCCTCTAGCTTTTCGGTGTCAGTTTTATCACCTACATGTGGGCTTTCCTCACTGTTCCATGCATACTTGTTTTCAAGAGCATCATCGTCCTGGTAACGATCAGAGTTTCCGTCGTTTGCCCGGGCAGTATCTTCCTCATCGTCAGACTTATCATCTGCCATGTCTTTGTTTTCAGGGTCAATAGTATTTTTTAATTCATCGCCATAGTTATCAAAATTATCCATATAATCAGAAGTTTCATAGTTATCTCCTTTATTATAGTTGTCTATTTCTTGGAATAGTTTTGCGTCTTGGTTTTTTATTCGTTCTTGGAGACTCTTCCTGGAAGATGCGTCTTTATCGCTGTCGTATTCGTCAAACCATCTATTAGTGGTACCGTCATTCACATCGTTATTGTTACCATTCCAAGTTTTGTAACTGTGATCCAAGTTATCATTTTCAGAATATTCGGAATTTTGGAAGTTTTTGTCACTATCTGTCGATTTTGTTAACTTAGCACGATGTATGCCAGTTTCAGCGTCCATTTCACTCGATAAAAAGTCTGTATCATCTCCAATTTGGTCACTATCCTGAAGTAACTGCGGGTTACCAGGAAGCTTAATTGTACCCTTCCCAGACATGTCATTGTGTCTTTCTTTCCCCTTTTTTCTTTGACGAAAATTTGTCCGATGTTGATCTTCCATATTGGGAAAGTCCATATCTAAACCGAAATTGTTTGTGTCTTCTAACGCATCGCTATCTTCAAAAGATTTTGCGTTGTACTCGTTAGGATCTTTCATTAGCCAATCAATTGCTTCTTGGTTCTCTTCGAAGTCTGCTTTGGTTTCCATCTTATATTCGGGCATATCTTGTAAGTTGTATCCTTCATCGTTATCTCCAGTATGGGAAACTAACATCTGGTCCTTCTCTTTGTGGTGCTTTTTTTCTTTGTGTGGCCCTTCATCTGTTTCAATAGTAACGTCTAACGGACGGAAGTCTTCAATTCCGTTTTCCTGAAGCATCACTAACGAAGAGGACAGAGATCAGAGGAGATCTTTGGTATGGGCATACTACTGGAAAAAGGACTAAGTGCTCACAGTTTAACTTGATCTCATTTACATGAGCACCAGTGAACAGGGTTTTGCTTTACTGTACTTGATTTCTCTCTGTGTGTAATGTGCCCCACATGTTCGTCCACTCTAACATACTTGTAGGTCTAAGCCTATGATAACCCTTACTTACTTCCCTCATCTTTACTGTCCTCAAGCAGTTTTGGTCGCACAAATGCGTGTAAGTTGTCAAGGTCATGCGGAGCTACGCGACTGTCGAGCATCACCAGATCTACATGCAACATACACAAGATTTATAACCGCTTAAAAGTAAATGGCGTTAGAAATATTTTTATCTTTTCAAAATGCCACGTTAAAATCAAATGTAACAAGATAATTTTGCATTATCAACTAAGTTGATAGCGTAAATTGGCCACCGTAAAGAGTTTGAAATCTGACGTTTTGAACTTTAGCCCTTCGTCAAACCGACTCAGCACCACAGTTTCTTTAGATAGATAGATAGATAGATAGATAGATAGATGGTGCCAATTTCCTCCCTTGCAGCCAAGGGCTGAATTGCGGAGGAACCAGAGAGGTGAGATCGGACGTCAGCATATTAAAGGCGCCTCTGGCAGCCGCTTCAGTCCATTGTGATCACACCTCACCCACCCAGACCTACGACGGCACAAATCGAGATAGACCACAACACCGGGCACTACGTGCCCTACTCTTTGCGAACAGTGCGTGCGTTCTTTTACGTCCCACAATTTATTTGTAACATAGAACGGTTGTGAGACGGGACCTCCGGCTTTACGTCTTATCCGAGAGACGAAGCAAAGTGGGTAAAGCATCTTGCTTAAGGATACAGCGACATGCCCCTGGTAGGACTTGAACCCGGGCCCTTCGACCCAGAGTCCAGCGCACTAACCACTGGACCACTGACGCCCCACAATATATAGAAACTTTCCCCCTTCATTCACTTGAAATCAAATGTGTTTGATTGGTGGTTTGTCCCTACCTTGTGATTGTTTTCCCCTGTGAATTACTTCCACCTTGTTTCTACCGAATTTTATACCTGCCGAGGTAATTTTGTCGTGTGAAAGGAACAGTAGTTGATGTTTCCAATTTTCGTCATAAAGGTATATCAAAAAGGCGACTTCGAAATGTTACTTACCCAGTATGTAGTCCTGCCCGATAGCAGCAAATACTAAAATCATTAACATTGATTTGTAAGCCATGCTGTTGAGAGAATTTAACATGCATCATGAAACTGGGAACTGAGAGTTATGGAGGTCTCACAAATAAATTGTGTTTACGATTGCACTGCAAACTAGACCCTTTAACCGCTAGAAGTGGCAGGCATCTATAATCAAACATTAAGGTCATGAGCATGAAAGAAATAATCGCTTACGAAAGCAGCTCTTGAGTGTTAAACAAATTCACCTTGAGTCATGAAGTCGTGAAATCGTGAGACAAACGAACATAGTTCATGTCCTAAATTTTTCTTGTTAGGAACATTGAAAAACTATAGAAAACAGTCTGGAAAATATGCATACTGATGGAGGACTTTTAGGGTAATACAGAGGAACTGCAACTTGTGCACTTATTTCAATAATTTTTCTTGTCGATTTACAGCTAGTTAAAATGAAGGTTGATATGAACGATAACCAAAAAAGTAGGGAATTAGGCGACATAAAGGTCTCTCTGTTCAGTTGCTTCATGTAAAACATTTCGCACAGTGAACACGGTTTAACAGTACAGTTAAATAACGCTTTTAAGTGTACACCCTTCAGTTAAATATCGACGGCTTCAAGGTTTGAGACCCCTCGAACTTAAAATTAAACTAAACACGTAAACAAACCTTAATACCAAATCTAATATGACATAAAAACAAATACAGCTGCCCATCATGAACACATAAAATTAATACTTCCCAAATTATTTACATCCTTACCTTTGTCAGTCTTGCAATTAATTCTCTAACCCATTTTCAAGTGTTGAGGCGTTTCGATATTAACGACGTTTAAATCGCAGATGATAGAGTTTGAATACCTGAAAGTGTTCCAGTGATGAATAGTTGATGGAATTTGTGGAAAAGGGAGATTTGTAATTACACTTTAATTTTATGAGGATGTGTATTTGAACTTACACTGTATGGTATGTATATATATTTTACCGATTCGTGGGAACCTCATCCTGACGAATTTCATCTAAATTTGCTTAATCACCTGACGGTGGCAATTCCTTTACGGGTTTCCAATTGATTCACTTTAACGCATGGTTTCCTTTAAAAGATGTGAATAGCTGAAATGAAGGATGCCTCATGGGATTTTCGCCCTTATAACAGAAAAGTAGGTCAAGCACACATGATTCGGGTATATTATTCCATGAACGCCTCCTTTTCAGCTTGCATGCAGATTTCAGTATGAAAGCTTATTTTAGTTTTTCGCAGAGACATCATCGCATTGCATTACATTTTTGTGGCCAATTATATGACTACGATGGATATGGCTGTCACACTGCTAGAAGTCCCACGGATCTCTGGGATCTTTTGTAGGTTACGATGAACTGCTTAAATTTTGCAAAATATAACGGTAACTTCCTTAACCACATGTTAAAGCTTGAAAATGATTTTTAAAGAGGTGAGGACTGCTTATGATGGAATTGCAATGACATGAGCACTTAATTACATTGGCTGTTGTTAACATTCCTGTAGGATATGAGTAAATCAAGAGAGTTTTGATGCAGCCATTTCAGACGTGCGGCGATTTCAAATCCCGTGTTTGGTTGATGTGAAATAATAATTCTAAGGTGATTTCGCACGCCTAATACCTGAAAAAAATTAGGTAGGTAAGAGTATTGTAAAAGTGTCGATACCTGAAAAGGCCGGTAGGATACTGGAGATGTTACTCGCCCGGACTGATATGTCTAGACTTGCAAGGGTATGACCATAGACGTCAATCTTTCAGCAAGTAACATTTTATTTTCAAATGGTTGATTAAAGTTAATTATTACTTGATTTCTTCAAGATACTTAATTTTCCTTATTCTTGCCAACCAATGTATCCTAGACACTTTTTTTTCTTATGTTTCGAGATACTGTTCAGCGAGCCTTGAGCTGTGTAGCAGACGTTAAATTAAACGGACAAGAAAGTGAAGAAATAAAATCCCACTCCACTAACTTCCTCTTCATCGCATCACTTCTCGACTCGTCTTCTTTTCCTGTTTCACGTCTGCTAGTCACTGAGGCGTGTAAGTGGGGTCAGAGATAGGCTTCGTCTTCTTGAAAAGGGGCAACGCTAATATTTTTTAAGATGTGACTGACAAGTAGAGTCAGCGCAAGGCCGCTTGGCTTTGATGCTTATAAAATGCAATAGTGATAACATTTGGGACCAATTAAAACAACCCTCCCGATTTGACGAAATCGAGAAATTCGACGACCACCCAAAAGAAAAATACTTTGACTAATGGTTTGCCTTTGACGACGGTTTTATATAGTACCTGGTAAACTGCGAGGAGAACAACTTTAAGAGAACGAACAATCTTGTGTTCTTGTCGCAAGTTTCTTCTTAAACAGAGTTTAAAGAAAACTTGGACGAGCACGTGGCCATAAAAGCGCTTAAAAGATTTTTCGCTGATATTTTGTAAGGTTTGAGGTATTCAGACACTGGTTTTGTGTTGTAGACATAAGGAAACAATTTTTTTGCGACGGATCTTCAACTTTCAATTCAACTGTCAGTTCCAAGTGGTATGTAAAAAGTAACACACGCGCTTCAATCAAACTGAATATGATCTCGTTTTCAGTTCCTTTATGGAAACTGTGGTATATTTCCTCTTATAAAGAGCCTTTAGGGTCCATGTAAAAGGCATTTTCAATGTGCAGCACCTAATCCAAACGTGTAAGCTGCAAAAAGCCACTGGCGGATATCTATTTAAATATGACTAGCTCAGACAAATATGATTAGCAGCGCTTCCCTGCTTTCCTAACTCTGTGATTCAGGTATATGGATGTTGCTTTTCTCCTTATGTCTTAAGTTTCCAGGTGGATCATAAAGTGCAACCACAACAGTGTGCTTTCCATCCAAGCTTTTTGCTTCCCCAATTCCGAGCCACTTCGAATCTCTCCATATAAGTTGAGTAAAGTGCCTGGTAGACTTGTCGATCATTGGATCGTCGAAGTTGTAGCTCTTGACTTCGCTATACCAGTCAGCGGTAGCTTTCTCGGCAGCGATGTCGTAACTGTGCCACAGGCGGGCCACGTTAATACCGATATGCTCCTTTTTCAAGTCCGTTAAATGGATTGAATTATCTGCTAAATGTTTAGCGATTTCCTGAGCCTTTGAGGCCAAACGCTTGGACCACTTCAGAGGAGGACTTCCGTGCCATGTTCTAAACTTGTTATGTAAACGAAGACCAGCTCTCCCTAGTTGCTCTGACAAAATTCAAGAAATGGCATTTAAGATTAAATATCACTCATGCAGCATCTTTCTTCCGAAATGGCGTAATATCATTCTAAATCGACCGAGGAAAATAAAGCCTAAGATTGACAGCAAAAAAGTGAGAGATAAATTACGGTGTTTTTTCAGAGATGAAAAATGAATCAGTTTTAAATTTATCCGGTCTTATTTTGTATACCTCATTATCATTATAATCTAATTTATATGTATAATTATGTTAGCAAAGGATGTATAATCCAAATGCTTATGAGCAGTTTGACATTACCGGTTTCCTGCTCTTTTTCCCTGGAAGTGAGTCTTACCGGGACATGGGTGCATGAAACAGGCCCTGCTTTCTGTTCTGTATCCCTTACACTGTCTTCCCTGGCAGAACTGAGCTCTAGCTTGAATACCTTGACCACAGGTCACTGAACATGGCGACCAAGAATCCTTCACACCTGTGCAGAAAGTATAGAATTAAGCATCCTTCGATTGAAAACAGCCTATCTATCGTGGCCTGTGACCAAAACCTGTACTAGTTAAAGTATTTCAATATGGTTCAAAAGTTTGACCATATCAGTTTTCTATGGCTACGTTCCTGGACTTAAATAAAAGTAAAGGAATTTTTTCCGTGTAATTTAAACCAAAAGCAATCTTCACCTTTTCCATTAAGTTGTCAAAGACGCCTTGTATATTTTTTTAGGTTTGATTGACCTTTTAATTTTGCTTTGGCAGAAATTACAGAAGTAGCCCCCGATGAAGTAGTAATTTTCCAAACATGCTGATTGATTAAAAAAATTTCCGATTACCGGCATAGTTGGAAGCTTAAGTCGTTTCAAAACCTTACAACTTTCTGATGAAAATAGCTTGGATATTTTTTGCCGGCACATTTACATGATGGTAGTTAATATTTTTGATTCTAACCATTTTCCAACTTCCTATTGGTGGATGATCTCGTTAAGTCGTGGTCCGGTCTAAAGCTGAGTCTTGCCCTGTTTTCAGGATGGTCCTCGAAAAACCTAGATGGCTTCAAAAAGCTTTTCAAGGACAAAAACTTGTGCTTTTCTTCTCCTTCCCGCAGTCTTGAGCTTAGAGGAAATATATCTGGTGGGGGAGATTGTCCTACCCCGGCAAATGATATTCTGTCTAGTTCATTGTATTTGGTTGGAGATATTTGTTTAAAACCGTGCACTGCAGTCGGACTTCTTTGATTCTCGCCAACGTTGCGACCTCTGGTTGGGCTCACAGAGGGTAGATCTGCCTCGTGAAAAAGACCCTCATTATGTTCCCAATCATTGCCGTTATTTAATTTGGAATTCGTTTTCCCCAGAATCTGCCAGCTAAGCATATTTGTTGTCAAATCGTCATCAAAACCTTTAATCATATTTCCTTTCTTAGAGAATTCTCTTCCTGGATCTGTTTGGCTTTCCCAGAGATAACGGTTCATTTCGTCAGCATCTGTTGCTATTTGTGGCTTATAGTTGTTATATTCTTTCATTTTGGGGAACGTTCCACTTTTAATAGTTTTTTTTGGATCCGATTCCGTTAATGTGACATTGCCAGGTATTTTAAGAACTAGCGATCCGTCATTACTAGTTCCAGCTTTAAAACTAACAGGTTTTCCAGCACCAGATATTTTAAGTGTCACATAACTATCATTTGGTGAGTCTGTTTCTTTAGATTGCAAAGCGTTTCTAAATAGCGTTTTGCTATTTGGGATATCTGCGGACTGATCTTTCATCATTCGAGATGGCGTAGGAGGACCACCTCGAGAAACTTGTCCTTGAATATGCAGGTTGTCTTCATTTGTCGTGCTTGGTGGTTGTTGCTCATTGATCATTATACTTTTCGAAGATATCTTCCCTGACGTTAAAACGTTTCCTTGCGATGGTAATGTAGGCAAATGATAACTGATCACGTTAGGGTTAGCCGTCATTAGTGTTTTCACTTGACTGCGAAAAGGTGACAGAGTTGTTGCTTGTTTAGTTGCAAGCAAAGAGCCAATTGCCGCATCATTTTGTTCAATTTTTTCTCCTATCACTTTCTTGAGAAAGTCTTGCTTAAGATGGTCTTCGCTCTGGTGATCTGAGTCGTTTCGATGGTTCAGCAAGTCAAGAATGACCTTTTTACCAATCGCAGAAAAAAGATCCGAGTTATCAGATGGGGAGTTTTGGTGGTGTTCTTGATTTGTATTAACGCCCTCAAAGAGTTCTTTATCTTGGGTATCAAGTTCTTGATAATAATTCTTTGGCATTTCAAACGGATTGTTTCCAAACTTAGAATTGTAATCAGGCATTTTGTCGAATTCTGACTCCTTGTAGCTGTACTCAGGTAAAGGGTTATCTTTGTACATGTCACTGACTTTACCAGCATCAGAAGCTTGTGGCTGATCGTTGTCTATCTGGCTTATTTGGCGATAGAAATCATTATCCAGCCCTCCATTACGAACAGTACCTGCAAACGAGAGTACGAATTATGCAAGGCCTCCAGACAGTTCAGTTTCGTTCCTGTCGGCTTGAAAACTTCTTACCCAATTTGACGCCTTATCCACTTACAAATGTTGCAACAAAGAGGGAAAAGAGGCTGGATACAATTCAACCTATTTCTTAAAACTTCTCAAACAGAAACTGCAGCTGTAAGAGGAAAGAAGGAAACCATTGCTTTTGTCGCAAAGTCAGATACCATTTTAGACCCCAGAACAGGTGGTCAACAGACCTGAACCTTATACATGAAACGTGCATTTTTTCGGTCGTCGCATGCACGTGCAGAAGTGAAGTGGGTGCTTACTCATATCTTCAGTTCTCCCCATTTCATCTCTTGTTACCTTCTCAACGAAGTTCCTACTACTCTTACTAAAATCTGAAGAAGAAGAAATTAGCGTTACCCAAATGGTTTTTAATATTTTGAATAGGCTCTTTAAGCACATGCACTGGAAAAAAGAAATCATTTCTTTCTAACAATATTTGGAAGTCAATGGTGAACACCAAGAGTTTAATCTTTGCTCTATAGCTTTGTCATAAGCGGGGCAATTGTACTCTCTTAGTTTTCCTACACTTCTTTCCGAATTCCTTGGACCTCAAAAGTCTAAAAATTACACACCACTCTAAATTTCTAATAAGTTACCGTTTGGTGACTTGTTATGAGAAGGATCCATCACATAACCGTCTTCAGTCTTTGACATTGTGCCATGCAAATAATCTTCATGATTTCCTGTAAGTTCTTTTGAGAGGGAAAACTATTTTGTCAAAAAAATACTAGATATCCAATACAGAAATAGAGAAAGAAAAAAACAAGGTTAATTTGATGGGTAACCCTTCCTGAATATTTAAAAGTGTAACCTTATTAGTGTTAAAATGAACAAAAGAAACTTCGGATTAATATACTACCAGATCCCTTGTCATTATTTACACCAAATTAACCAACTACAGTTGAACGTTAGGCGGCATTGTATTAAGCGGTGACAAAGTCCCGAATTTATCTCAATAATCATCGTGGTTTACACCTCTAATAAGCGGTCACCTCTATGAAGCGGTCGTGGACACCGTTTACTGTGTCCTAACGGCCTGTTTGTATTTACTTTTACTTGCATTTTCGGTCACATAAAGTAGAATCACTCAAATAAAACTGAGAATGATTTTCTTTGTAAAGTTGAATTCATTTTTATCGCCCGAAATCAATGTAAAAATTATTTTTAAGGGAGCTTTTGTGCATTAAGTGGTAAATTATAGCATAAAATGACTTGTTTTGTGTTTTTTTTATTGTATGCACGATCTGTGGAACCTTTAAAATGCGGTTGACCTGATTAAGCGGTCACGGCTTTCCCCGTAGCATCGTTGAGAGCTCACACTACGCAGAGTTAAAGCTAACGTAAGGAAGTATAACCTGGATAATTTTATATGTCCTAGGAAAAGTTTTAGTTGTTTTATTTCAAAATAATAGCTGAGTGATGTTATAATCTTGATTATTCTATTATATTAAATTACATTGAATACTAATGAAACATTACCTTTGTCAAATTGGTTCACCAATCGTTGGTCAAGTGATGACAGCTGTCCAGAATACAATAGGGCACTGTTTGTCAAACTTTGTTCCTCTGAGTCCAAGGAAAAAGGGAAAGATGAAAGGTCAAAATAGGGACAGGTATGACCCTACTACTGGTGGGTAGGTATGATATTAAATACTCATATCACCCCAGAGTTAAACAGACAATTATCTTCTTATCCCAGCAAATGGGTTTTATGATAAAGTAAATTGCTTAGTCACTGTTGGGAGACAAAGTATATTCGCTTTAATGTGCACTTGGTTCAATGTGATCTGAAGGAACGCTGTTATGAAACTTAATTTATAACAAAACGTATAAATAAACAATTACCTTTAATCGCTGGAAGTTGTTGTAGAGAATTTACATAATTTTTTCTTGTGCCCTCGGTATCTGACCCTAGCACATAACAAAATACCGTTATAAAGGTCTATGACGATGATTTTATTATACAACAGAGAAACTTCTTGCCAACCTGCATTAGTCACTTTAAAAACATCCTCTGGTTTTAATCCGATAAGAGCTGATCGTGCAATTTTCTCGAATGGCAGCGCAGGTATTTTTCTTTCATGCTTTTTCCGGGTTATCTTCTCCCGAGAACCTGAGGAAAGAAGTTTGCAAACAGTCCTTGAGTTGGATTTGAAAAGAAGACAGGAAAATATGCATCAAAACATACCTTTTACTATAAGTAACAGGAACGCTAGTATTAACAGCGTGGGAATGGAAGCCTTGGTCATCTTCTCAGCTGTTAAACAATTCTGCCCACCAAGAGCATGGCTGTAATTTCCTTTTAAAACCATATAAAATGCCGTTAACAAACAAATAAATCAGCGAGATTAAATACCTTATAGAAATGTGAAAATGATTGAACTAGGTAAGTATGATTCCAGAATAAAAGAGTGAAACGAATTATAGAAATGGACTTGGTCAAACGCGCGTGTTACGACATTCATCTGAGTTGGCAACTTAGTTTACCGGGGACATGAATGGGAAACTTTTCGGGCCCTTTTGAGTAATAAAAGATCTCGATTTTGGCTCCCTCCAACTGAATATAGAATCATCGGTATTTGGGTCCAGATATGACACGCTCTGGTAATTTCTTCCTAGTCGAGAAGTCGCATAAATGTAAATGTCATCCTCTTGTTTAAATGTTTGATTCAGAGGTCCCTATCTTCCGTGATTCTTGGTAAATGAAAATAAGATATCATATGTCGATCTCTGTGTCTGATAGACATGTATAGACATGGCTGAAATGCTTTCTTGATCCATTAGTCGTTTGGTAGTAAACACTAAAATATTTCTCGCATCTCGACTTGGACGAGCGAGGATTGTCAATTTTCCTTCTTCCGGTTCATATATGCTCGGCTGTAAAGCTTTTGGAAATTCAGTGAGATTCATATCTTACACCGGAGCACACAACCTAATAATAAAATAATGAAAATGGCATAATAACTCACTTACCAGTTACATACCAGGTTTGTTTTAAGCGGCAGATACATTATTTTTGGCCATTGCAAAAGATCTGATTTTCACCGAGAAAACAGGTTAAATTAGTAATAGAGATAGTCTTTTGGGCAGGTGCTCTATTCATTACATAACTACGTGTCAAAAAAATTTACGGTCCGAGGAGTAACATTCGGTCTTACGGTTTTTTTAAGGCTCGTAAAATATCTTCGTCAAACCCTCGATTCCTCGACAAGTGTAGAACCGGAGCTATAACAAATAATCGGTGCTGAGGGTAAATAAAACGCGGCATGTACAAAAAGACATCCCAAAATACCTCGCAGAAATGAAAGGCTCGTCTGATTGTTTTAGAAAGCATCCGAATCTCCGGAGTATTCCTCTACAGGTTTACCTTAGAGTGTGTCTCTAAGCCTCTCCTGGAATAATATTATAATGAAAGACAGAATGTAACGTTGTACGTGACGAATTTAAAAAGAAAAGAGGGTGGTTCTACAGTCGCTATTTTTTAACTCAATCATAAAAATAGTTACCTAAACATGTAAAGAACGCGCTCCAATTATATCGTGGAAATAAGTTGTATTGGGTGTTTCAATGAGAATACTCTGCATTTTTTGGTTATTGAGGAAAAGTTTATTTTACATTTCAGTTACAACTTAATTACCGTTGCGTTTGCCTTTTTCTGTATCATTCTCGAAAAAATTCGTCTCACTGTTACCAAGTCTTTCATCCATAAACAAACATGAAAACAAATAAAAGTATTTATTTTCAAGCTTTTAATAAACAAGGTATATCAATTAAGGGTTGTATTTGGTAGCATTTTTGCCCTCTTAAATATTGTGGCGTAAACGTCCTCTGTCATAGTTCCTTTATTGAGTACATTATCTCGTAAACGTCGCCGATCATTCCCTGGAGGTTTATACAAAGCCACCACATACAAATCATTAGTAGCGACATCCTTGGCGCATCCCATGCCTATCTCTTTCGTTCCTCTCCAGACCAGTTGAGTGAATGCGTCAGTCTGTGGAATTACTCGTGGATACGAATAACTATAATTACGTGATTCGCTATACCAAAGATTAGTTGCCACTTCTCCAGCGTCGTTGAATGGGACGCCTGTGATTTTTGCCACATTTTCTCCATAACCCATCGACATTGCTAATTCTGAGCGTTCGACGATTCCCCTCATGGCCATATCATATGCCATTTTTTCTGCTTGCGTAGCAAGTACGTCTGACCAACGAAGATTAGAAGAGTGGTGTTCTTGACGATAGTGATTATGAGCTTGAAGGCCCTTCTCAGCAAAAGTTTCAAGATCTAGTCAACAAGAGAATAGTGCGGTTAAACCAGACCTCGACAGCATCAATATCAAAAAGACAAAGGATGACAACAACATAAATTAAAAGGGCAAAAACGGTTGAACGTTACCTTCCTTGATGTGCTGTACTGTGGAGGATTCTTGCTTGTCTCTAGGAGTTCCGATCTCTGTGGCAGACTCAAAAAGGACATTGTCAGATGGAGCGAGCGCTTTCGTCGGGGAATTTGATTTTGTAATTGGTTCAGATGGTGATATTTCTAGGTCTTTCAATGGGTCAAAGAGCGCATTTGCTCGATCCTTTTGAGGCTTCCGATCTTCTTGCCCAGCTTCTCTGATTAGAGCGGACAGTTCTACGGAGTTCGCTTTCCCATGGACAGGAATATCTTGCATAAATTGAGTCTTTATCGTGGGTTCAACGTAATGTACAGAAACTGGGTCTTTTTGTATGGCTCTTACACTTCCAGTTCTTGTGGACGGAATGTTTATATGTTGATTCTCTTCTGTTGGGCTTAGATCCGAAGGATAATTTATCACGTGTTTGCCCTGGAGACTTTTGATACTGGATTGTACTGCTTGCAATAACTTTTGGACAGCTTCGGCGAATGCAGCTGTAGTTTGTGTGGCAGACTGAGGCTTCCTATTTGTGTGGTAACTATCAGTTTGTTTCTCAGCTGTCCCTTTTAATGAGGGTAGAATCCTCACGCTGTAACCAGCCTTGGTGGTCGGTCGCACTTTTGTGTCGCTCGCAAAGTTTTCATTCGCTGTGTCTTTTGAGGGTTCACCTACATCTTTATTGAGGTTTTCCTGAGATAAAGGCTGAGCATCGTTAAGTTTCCCTAAAGTATCCACAATACCTGTCGGCTTTTTTTCAGATTCGGTCTCATTGTCCACATCGGTTTCCTTTTCTTGAAGAGGTTCATCGGAAAAATCTTTATTAGGCACCATTGATTCTCCTGATTTTGGAATTTTTAAAAGAACCCACGATTTCCGATTCCCTTGAACGTCCACCACTTTCTTCGAGGGCCAAAAACTGTCAGGTACCCTTGACAACGATGCACCCTTTGTAAATTTGGGATCGTCATTCATTTTTCGCAAGTAATTTTTTAGTTCTTCCTTAGCCATAGACTTGATAAGATCGCTAACAGCTTTTGCTAGGGCAAAAGAAAATGACTTTTTGTGATGTTTCCTATTCGTTATCATTGCATTCCCTTTATCTAACTGTCTTGTTTGAGGTAAAAGTTTTATTCGTGAACTTGAATCGGTTGGATTATACCGGAGCAAAGGTTTGTATGTGGGTTTGGTTACAAGGTGTGCCTTGCGCCCAAACAACAGTCTCAATATTGAGATTCCCAACTCTGTAGGATTGATAAGCTCGGTATGTATAGTAGACTTCCGCTCACCAGATGGACTGTTCCGAAACGATGAAACGTTCAAAAGACGTAATAGTTTGCTCCCAAAATCTTGAGGATACTCAGCTTTAGAGTTTTGAGGATCAGAACCAACAGTTTTGTGCTCTTGACTTACTGCCTTGTCATTGTCAAGAAGCACTTTAGCCAGGGACAAGGCATTGGAGTCTTTAACAAAATGATTCTTTTCGTTCAACAACAGCCCCAATGCAGTGAAGAGAGTGCGAGAAATAGGAAGTGCGTGTTCAGGCTGAGATCTATCTCCTGTAGCTGAAGGCAAAATTATGGAAGTTCTTTTCTGAGTGCTTTTCGCTGTTGATGTAGCTCGTAAAGCAAGTCTTGTTTTTGTTTTTGGATAAATTTTCTTCGTAATTTTGTGTTTCTTGTCTCTCTTTATAGAGTTTTTAACGTCTCCAGCAAAAGATGACAAAGCCAGTTCCCTCACTAAAATCTCATTCTTTGCTATTTCATCTTTTTTTGCAGGAGGAAATAATCTTCTCTTTCGAGATGTATCTTTCTTCTCCATTTCAACAATTCTTTTCGAGTCTCGAAGGTGAGCTGACGTTCGCTTGACGAAATCAGTTGAGTTCCTTTCCTTCCTGAACGCATGGTGTTTGGTCTTGTGTTTGTGACTCAGGCCTACACAAGTAACACAAACATGACGTTATGCACTATCGATTGGCTATCTGCTTAAGATTGGAATAATCTTTTGTATTGAAGTATCTAAATTTCACTTGCTATGGCCAGTTTAAATATTTGAATATTTTTAGTACTCTTGGATTATCTTACCTAAGTGAAAGGCGTTAGGAACCAAGGTTAATGAAAGGACCAGGACCAACAACTTTTCATTCATTTGTTCATCAGAATTGAAACGCTGTAAGAGAAGAGTAAAATGCTCCTGCTAAATGAAAACTATCGAAATTAATGAGTGTAAGACAAAAGCAAGACTTTTTTTATATTAGGGCAGACTTGAAGTGATTTTGTATCATGGTGTTTTAATGAAGTTTAAGTAAAGATGAGAAAAAAACGCCTTAAAGATAGCTGTAATTATGTGGGCAACCAGGGTAAATAGGTGTGTATATGCATATGGCGCCGAATATTCAAGCTCTTGTCATGGAAATTTCAATGACAGTCATTTACTCGATTAATGTTTTTCTACATCTGGAGTTCATTTTAAAGACTACGTTAGGTGAATAGGCGAAAGAGGTCCCGACAACATTGGTCATCTTTGAAATCAATGTTTTAGTTATGTACTCTGTAACCCTTAGTTAAAAAAATTTTAAGATAAGAGACATCGATAGAGTCTTTTTATATTTTATTTCTGTCCTTGTCTCCTCAGTAATAACAATGACATTAAGGCTCACCAAGCAAATAACCATACCTGTTCTCACTCATTATTATTCATATCTGTTGCTGTGATGGCTTCCTTTTCAATCCAAGATACGAATTTCCAAACAAGAGATACCATGAATCAAAAAGCTGGTCAGATGCGTCGTGTTCGTAAAACCATATCAATATTTCCCAGGACAAGAGGAAAAGGGAATTATGGCATATGGTCAATAATATATTATGAGTCACTTCTGTCCAAAATCGAGGAATAAAATAGAACGATTAGTCATTTGACCGTGATAATAAAAGTGAGACTGGTGATTGTTTTGTTTAGACTATCTACCTCTCCCCTAAGTGCTATTTGATGACTCAATCAACCTGTCAATTCATTTGACGCTTCAAAGGTTCTGTCATTCAAACCAAGCGAAAAAAGCAGAGTGCAAAATAGAAAGACAAAATATGAAGAGAACCCTTATGAAGGATTCTCGCGACGCACGAATGGTGATCTTACAGCGACCATGTTGCCCCATTCTTCATGTAATGATGATGGTAAATACAACAGTGATAACAATTAGTTTAAGAGAAATTAAAAACATTGTATGTTGTTATTCAGCAGTAACAAGTGGTGATAACCGTACCTCTTTTGATTAAACTTCACGTGAGTTTCAAATGTTTTTACCATTTTTGCGATTATCCTGTTTTTTTTGTTTTCTTTGATTCGTTATTTCCTCATTTATAGCCTTAACCCCTGAGTTTCAACCACAATTTTTCATTTGCATTGAACTGATGCTTCATTGAGCATAGAATATCGGGAACCACGCCCTCTAATGAAAAGTAATTACTTTTAAAGTCGAGATTCGGCTGAACACTTCAGACCACATATTTTCTTTGAGAAAACAGACCACCTTTCTCTTGGATAATTTAGCCTCAAAGTGACTTTTGTCCAGAAGCAAGATCTTCGTGAATATAACCACAAAAAAACTAAAAGGTTCCGGGTTCTTTTTGCTTAGAAACAAAAGTCTTATTTGATCAAGATGGAGTGACTCCCAACCCAGAAGGTAACATGTCCAGCTGCTGCTAATCTTTGGAATATTTATAAAGTTATAAGACATAAAGAAAGAAAGAAAGACAGAAACAATGGGTGAAATCTCGAGCAACATCAACCTGCGGGAGGTCCAAAAGACGGTAGTGCTTGGAATAGCACACAAAGAGCAAAGGGTTCTATCCGCTTAGTAATAAGAAGGGAAATCCATCTCAGGCAGCGTCGTAACAATTTGAACGATTATTCCAACAATTGGTGAAGCCAAAATTAAAAATTTTTATGTATTATTTAGTAAAAACTTACTGTCTATGTTGGCCTCCGGCCTTCACGAAAGTAACTTCCAAAATAACACCCAGTGTGGGTTAGAACTTGACTCTGCCATAAAAGGCGACTCATTGTAGTTTCAAATTTATCGATTTTAATGCTTTTCGTTTGTTTAGCTTGAATAATACGGTATAACGCAATTGAAAAGAGGTTGAAATAATTCAAAACTTACCGGGGAGCACCAATTATTACAATTATTACAATGCAATACTTGTCAAAGGAAAACTGAAAGCATCAGAGGTAAACAAAGGAGCGAGTATTGGCAATGGTGAAGAAGAAACAAATTTGAAATTAAAGTAGTTATCTATAACTTGCCTTTTGTAATGAGATACTGGTACTTTTCACCTGCATAATGCTTACACGATTAGTGTGTTAGAACCTCTATTCTAAGCAGCACGATTTTCAGCCAGTTTTGGGCTTGTTCGCAAAAGATTACCTCTATTGTTGTTTAATCTAGGAACACTGCTGACTTCAATGACACAAAAATTGAGGGACGTGGGTGACATAACTTCATTCTCTTGCTGACGACGTTAAGACCTCCTGGAGAAATCCATCCTCTTTTCACATCAAAGAGGAGAACTACTGTTACAATTCCTAAATTAAAATCCGCATAAGGATTAAAACGGGAGGTAGCGATACGGAAATAGGGCCTGAGCACTAGTTTTGAGCATGTGCTCTTCGAACTCGGTCGTCAGAGCAATCACCATGGACGATGAATTAAGTTTTTATTGAAGGATTTTTAACTGGATCTTGGATTTCAGAACTGAATTTAGTTTTTGTGCTGATTTAAATGGCAGGTGCTATAGAAATCAGGTCTTCGCAGAGGTGAGAGCCTGAAGATCGATCGAACAAACCAATGAAATGACTTCGAGTTGTTGAACATGTCAGAACTGCTTTTTAAAAAACTTGTTAAGACTTTCCAGTAAGAAGTGCACCTTTTTGGAGTGTTTGTTTTACTCTTTGGCTACCTGCGACAATGTAAAGTTGTGTATAGTTCTCTGTTGTCTAGAAATTAGAATTTGGGCAGGCTCTGCCCTTTCCCACTTTTTTCGTTCGCAGAATTTCCACTGTCTTTGTTCGTTATTTCACCTATGTGATGTGTTTGACTGTGAATCTTTCGATTAAATGTCTAAACACTATATGTATAGGTTCTGTCTGACCACTTAAGTCCTCTATTATTTGTCCAGCCTTAAGATAGAGCTCCCAACGAATAAAAAAGGTTTATGGGGAATTGATTCTTATTCTTTTGTGCAATAATAACTGTAAAGGTGACAATAAAATTACTTAAACCTTAAGTGCTGATTCATCTGTTCATGTAGCAGCTTAATCAAAAACTGACCACATGTTGAAGAAGTTGACTAAAACACACGTCCCTAATATCATATAAACGTTTATTATTTTTCGTTGATACTAAATTCATGATTATTCACAATGAACTAGAATATTCAGCATAAGTTTGTTATCAGCTAGAGGCAAAAGCCATCGGTCCACATTAACAGGCAATTGGTCACAACAACTAAAGGATGGTGGCTTTACTTATTACAGCCTTTTGATTCAAATTATGAATCTTGACACAATCAGCGGCGGTCATCTATTTAAAACCCATTCCGTTTTGGCTCGTCAATTTGACTAACTCGGGGAGAACTGCTAAATTTCAAGCGACTCGTCGAAGACTAAACTATGACTATCTTATTTCTTCCTCGTGGACGGTTATCAGTAGCATCACTTTTACCAGGAGAATATTTCACATCTGTTGCAATCAAGTTGAAGCCCTGTGGGTAGAAAAATAAGATACAACGATATAGCGCACCACAGGTCTTGTCAAAATGTGTTGCAAATATTAGAGAACGACGTAGCTCCTACACACGCTATTCTGCTCGACTGTTCGCGAGCTTCGAGTAAATACGTACTTTACGAATTGAAATTAACGAAAAAATAATTATAGAATGACTCAACAAACACACGAGTCACTGAATGACAGAATGGATGAGAAAGAAGTCAGAAAGAAGAAGAACAAAGATGGAACGAACTGAAAAAGTAAGAAACGGAAGAATGGAAAGGAGGAACGCAGATGAATCAAGGGATCGAAGCAGAGATGCAAAGTAGGCAGGAACGGACAACGCCAGTGAAAAAAGCGAATGATCTAATTAAAGAAGATAGGAAGGAGGGAAGGATGGAAGGAACGGAAGAAAGAAGAGAAGTAGCATAAAAAAATAGGAAGAGAGGTAAGAGGCCTGCCTCTCTAGAAATTACTGAGGACTGGGCAGTGATTATGCTAAATAGTAGCCTACCTTTCCGGGCGTCACTTCAGCATTTACCAGCTGAACTCCGTCCACTACTGGCAAAGGAAAGCCAACGTCGCCAATTTCTATACGGTAAGAAAACAAGCAATAAGTTAACACCAACCTGACAAAGTTTGATGCAATAGTTGAAAGTGTAATGTACAGGTATGGTTGAATTTGAAAGTAAAGGCTACCAATCACGATCTTAGATGTCAGCCCCCGTTGGACAGGGTATGTAGTTTACAGGTGACTTTGAGAAACTCATCGTGATGCGTATATTTTAGAGGGTGGATTTAACTTTAACACTGTGGACAGCCTGATTTTAAAACTATAAATCAGGTTAATAAAAATCGCATATTATTCGCTCTCGACTCCTCATTATTTTCACTTGCTTCCACGGTAAATCCATAGGGTGAAAGGTTCCAAAACTTCTTCAGACTTTCCCAAAATCTTTAAATAAAAACTACGCTCACAGAAGATTTAAGAATAGGAAAGAAAAAAAAAACCAATGAAGCCTTAGCATTCAAAATGAATTCAGAAGTAACTTTTCTCGTTTGGTCGGAAGCTCCCTCTGACTTAGACTGAGACATTTATTTCATGGAGGTTTGAGCATTCCTCGGCATGCTTACTTTTCAAAAGGAGCTGTTAACTGTGTAACTTGATGAGATAAAACATAAGTAAGCATTGTAAGCATTATAAATTTGTTTCTATGGCCTACATATGCACGTTGGGTCATGACTTTACAACTAAGTAATGCTCGGTTTGATTGGTTACCGCTCATATTTTTCAGGATGGAGGCCAGCAATGTCTTAAAATTTCTCTCTGACGATGGCTAAGCATTTTCCCAGCTAAACCGAAACAGAATAATATTTCTTGGACGGCAAACACCATAGAGACTTTTTGATTGATTGTTTATCGCTAGTTAGTAGATGACATGAAAATTTCTCTCACTGTTTAGTTGCTTGGCAATTATCTGGTCTGCAAAAGCATCCAAAGCGAATTGAAGAAGCTTCATGTTGATCTGCAATTCAGCAAAATGAAACTCTTAATAAATAAATTTCTTACGTGATTGGTTGATTCCTAGGAAATGACTCATCGAAAATTTCCTTGAATGTTCCGATTAATCTTTACTTCGAAAAACAAAATCATGCGCTTTATTCCATCGGTTTATGGTGTCTTTTGTAGAAGCTAGAAGCGAGGGTTTTAAAACCATTTCTTGAAAAAGAGGTTTGATAGGTATGAAGTCCCGAGTATATGGAAAAGTGCAATATTTAACTTTTGGAAAAAGTAACATAATCTTCTTACGACGTTCCGCGAGCCATTGTTTTCAGAGTAGTTTTCGTCCTAAGTAACAGTTTTGTACGCACTTTGAATTTTTCCTTTCTACACATTTGCTTCCTCGTTACAATAACTTAAAGAGGAGAACATTTCCGTCATAACTGTGCCATACAAAATAGAAGGCCTCTGCGCCCCCTGAGTAATGGACCCATCAAAGCTATTCCTGATTTCGTTCTGCGCTGTTCACCCCTTATTGTATTTTAAAATTTCTTCTTATCACCGACAGTAACCTATAACAGTTCCCTAGGGATTTTATTATCATCAGTTAATGATTGTATTCGGAGACAGAAACTCTACAGTTCTGCGGTTGATGAGAGTGAGGATACATCATTTTTAGTTTCCTACCGATATGTCTCCAATGGCAGACTTGATCAGACTGACTTTCACTCTGAAAAATGGACACAACTGAAAATCAAACTCTAACTTTAAGGAAAGGAAACTTTTATCATAAGCATTCTTTATAAAACAAACTTATGGCTTTTTTCCTTTTTTTAAGAAATAAGATGAAAAACCCACAACTTTTACCACCTAAAAGGCTCGTTGGACGTTAAATTCAAATGTCTTCCGTTAAAGGAGGGATTCGTTACAAACTTTCTTTCTCGTTATTCAAATAACAACCTTGCCTTCTCCTTATCACCCATTACTTTCCTTTGACAACGTATAATTGATCGCGGAGGAAAATTTAAATATATTTCTAGGTATACATACTTGACTGAATCCACATGACCGGTGACGTTTGTTTGTCTCACTGCAACCTTCACGCTAGCAGAAATGTTCTACAAATGGAAAACCATATAAGTCAATTGATAAAAATTAGCCACCCTTGTCAAATAAAAAAAAAAAACAAAACAAAAACAAAATGATGCGACCCTTTTTTTTTTTTATTAATCATTGCCTTAATTCCAAAGGGAATCGCGCTGTAAACAAAAACATTTTTTTTAAGTCATAGCATCTAATAATGAGCCAGTACCTATCTGAAACAAGGGCAAAATAGCAAGTTGGAAACAATTAGTCGTATGCCTGATTCTCTTACCAGTCCCATTGTGAAGGTGTACACAAATGAACCATTTTCTAACTGTGCGTAAGTTTCCACCTGACCAGTCATTGTCAAGGCTATTCCTGATGAGGATGTGGTTACGGTAGGGCGCAGAGTGGAGTGTGCAACCAGCTTCATTGGACGGTTTGGGTACATCAGGTATAACTGATAAATAAACAAGTGGAAAAAATCTTTGACGACCTTTCATTGTTTTAGTAAAAGGAATTCAACAAAATAACTGAACTTCTCGTAGAAATAGTAACAGCTACTAAATTATAAAAAGTTGAAAAAAAGTTGAAGTTGTAAGATTGTTCAGTCGATTGATTAATTTTTAAAGATATGACGGAATCGTCAATTCTAGCGTAATTGAACTTGAAAGCCTCTTTCAAATTCTGGTTTGCTGAAGTTGTAAAACAGATCAGACGACATATTTCATTAAACTCTCGAAGGTGCTGCCGCATGTAAGTAGAATACCTGAATTTTTTAACGGTTACGTCGTCATTCTGAGAAATTCTTAAGCAAATGACACCAAAGACTTAATTCTAAGTGCATCAGCTTAGTCGATGAGCCCTAAACCATGATCATCAAAAGAATCAAATGGGATAAGCGATCACTCACCTTTGGTATGATCAATTTAAATGTCGACGTGTTTAAAGGGTAAGAAAAATTTGGAGGAAGCTGCAACGAAAACCAAGCATAATTTTACTACCTTTGTGTTAAAAAAAAACATTAGAGCTGGAGAAGCAGCTCGTGGGCGATGCTTGCCACTAGGACTCTCCGTGTATTAATATATATATAAAACATCGTTCAGTGGGGTTGGAGAAGATTCGTAAAACAAGTCATTGATGAGTTTGAAAATAAACTCTAGCTCATCAGTCTGTAGTGAAGGGTAATCGCCTGTCATGTACACAATGCGTAAAATAAGATATTTACACCTACCATCGACGGAGTGACAGTTTCGTTCAGAAAACCAGCATCTTGATAAACGAGCCCGGCTGTGTTAATAACGTAGTCAGTTAACCAAACGTACGCCATCTTTGCTGATTCTGAATCCGTAGGGAGGCTTACAGGCGAAAATGGAGCCTCTTTTGGGTCTGTTGCAGACTGAAACTCTCCCTTAAGACATCAAAATGGACATAAAGATGAGAAGGAAAAAACTGAAACAACCTGGGCGTTTTAATTTTCCAAATCAAGTGCTTAGAGCTTTCAATTATTTATCAATGAGCACTTTGATTTTAAAAAAGCTAAGCGACCTGGTTTATGGAAGAGATGTTTAGCGACATTAACAGGACATGCATTGTTACCCAGGTAACTCCTGAATTGTTAAAAAACCTCGGTATGCTCTTGCACTTTCTACCGTCGAAGGAGTGGTAAGGGAGTGCAATGTGCTTTACCGAATTTATTTGTTGAGGGAAACACTTATGATATTGGCGGAGTTAACACTTCCAGAGCAATCAGCTTTAGTGGCCTCTTATTGGCCAATTCCTCAGCAGTTTCTTTGTGAAATGGTAGGGGAAGTATTCGAGAACTTTACGAACAAGACTAAAATAAAGAACACGTCTAATCTTCTTATGAAAGCGCAAGTGATTACATAGAATAAGAAACATAGGATATGTAAAATGATGAGTTAACTCTGAACTGACATAGATGTCACTTACTTTAATGAAAACGTCCAGGTAAGACTCATTAAAGACTGGACTTGAAACCAGAGAATAGTTTATAAGAGCGTATCGATCGATCTGCTTTTTTACTGGAATGTGAAAAGAAACAAGGATAAAGCTTTGGTCTTGGAATCCAATGTCTTAGCCTGTGAGAGAGCTGTAAATTTAGGAGAACAACGTTTACTTCATTCGAACACAAGACTTATGAATGAATAAAACAGTGTTAAGTAAGTTTGGTGTAAATCGAGGCTTTCCAGTTAACGGCACTTCAAATATTGCAAAAGACGGCAACTAATTATAAAAGCACCCAATAGCCATCTTTTATCTCAAATGCCTGACTGAAAACTCATTTTTTATTGACTTGCTAATGAACGAAGAAAGTTTAATCTCACTCTAAATAAAATAGACTATGCTTTGCAAAATACAACAAGGAAAATAAGTAATTAAATGTGACTTGTCCACTGGTCGGTTTTTAATTACCTGAACTAAATACACAAGTAGAACCAAATTTAGCAACCATTGAAAACGTTGCGGTAACCACGGTGGTCACATACACGTAAGAATTCAGGGAAAATTTCAATTTTATTTCTTCCAGTGCTTTTACTCTACTATGTTTAAGACATAACCCATAGTAAATTACGATCAATGATTAAGTTGTTTCCTGAGGTTTCATGATAACATGACAAAGCAAATTCAAGAAACTGCCTCTTTTGAGTTACCTGGAAACGTTGAAAGCTCCTTTTCGGCATTGTTGTTTATAACCTCTGATACTTCTTGGCAAAGCTTTCGAAAGAATTAAACGAATCGGCTGAAGGTTAGTTCAAAGTATCAGAAAAACATTGAACAAAAAAAAACCACTGTAAACACGGCACTTATTCTTTTCAGAGTTTTCAACTTTTGGACAACATACCTTTAGTAAGACTACTACTAACCTTATCTTGCAGAGTATCTTTAATTTTTCCTTCTACGTAGCTGTCAAAAAGGTTGTAAAGCCAACTGGGAAGAAGAAAGAATATTGAAACCTAAAATAGTCAAACTGTGGACTTTCTTTCCATAAAATTCTGCTCGATAAGCCGTCGGAGTTGTTAACAAGCATCACTGACTCGTTGGCCGATAAACCAGATGGCCGATATCATTCAGTGCTCATAAGATCGGGTTTAGTACAGGGAAACCTACTGTATGCTTTCGAATCATTCCCTCTTCGCCAGTATCTACAGACCATCGTACATGTCGGGAGCTTCTGTACAAGTTGTGCACAGGAAAGGTTAATTTCATATGAATGTTATTTGAAAGGATATCGAATCTAAAACGGTTGGGACGAAAGGTGCCCCTTATGTCGTGGGTAGGTGAGCTGATTTATCAGTTTTCGTTCAAAGAATACTAGTGATGTGATCGGGTCGACTAATGAATACCATGATTATCTATGGGTCGTGATGGTATTATTGCACAGTGAAGGAGCCTCGTCTTCTTTGAAATCATAAGCCATCGTATGCGACGATTCCCCCACACGTGAAATGTCTTCATTTACCTAACATCAAAACATAAGAGCAAAATGAAGGAAATCAGTCACCTTGCACCACCATGAAAATGGATATTCACGTCTCCTACTGAACTAGAGCAGCTGGATGTGGCAATGGTCGGGTGACCAGTGCTATCTGCTCCTGAAAAGAAAAGGCAAAAATACACTTGAAAATGCGAAGGAGTCCTTGCTTTCACTTTACAGAAAAATCACTCTGCAGAAAAGGTACAGTAAATGTGGCAAATTTTAAAAAGAACTGACCTAAACAGAAAAAGAGAACATATAAACAAAAAGTTAGGCAAGAATGAAATAATTTATGGCTGAGAAGTTTCCTTTCAGGAGATCCTGAACGAGTTGGTGCAAGCACCATCTTGATGCCTACGGCTTTGACATATGATGCGAATGATGCACACCTCAGCCGATGGCAACAAACCATCGAGAAAAGTTTGAAGGAGCGTGAAATTTGCAGTATGTTAACCGAAAAAAAAAACAAAAAAAACTCGTTAATACGCATTCATTTACATAACTCACCAAGTTTTGCGCTAACTGACAAAGCTAGCCCGCTTGCATCCAAGTCAAAACTCCCACTGTCACTAATATGCGGCCTGAAGCCCAGATAGAAGGAAGACATTATAAATGAAGTTTTGGAAATTTTGAAAATTTCAGTTCAACCATGCAAATCTTAACAATGACACGAGGGAGTGAGCACATGAATAGACATGCATGAAATATATAGATAAAGGAATGAAATGTTTCCGATAATGAGAAAAAGTACATGAATTTATCGCAAAAGGGTATTCTTAGAAGAACCAACCACATGATTGCATCGAGAATGTTTTGACTCGTTACTGAGCTGACGCCCTTAAAAATGAGTGATCCGTCGCAATTTTGGAAGAATAACTGCCTTACTACGATAGTTCTCACCAGTGATCTTTGCGATAGTGCCAGTTCCCGCTCAAGGACACTTGTGCGTTTGAGATCTGGAGGGTGAGTCCCACGCCTGGATCCGTCTTGAAAGCCGACGAAGGAATTGAGAGAGAATTGAAGTGCACGCTTAAAATGATGGAGAGAAAATTCACGTAAGCTATCGTCTGGCAGTTAACAACTACCTCAGAATTAAGAAAGGGATGGAGAGAGAACAGACGTCATAAATTACAAAAAGAGAGTCTTTGTTTAAAGAGAAAAAAACTGATAGGTGATGGATAGGTGATGGTCATCCGATTACCAAGCGCTCGTAGAGCTCAGGGGAATGATCAATAATTATTTTTACTAATTTTAACCTATTACACTCTCTCATTAATCACACAAAATGCTAGCAGTACAAGCATAGGTCTCAGTCCACCATCATCTCAGGTTACACCCGCTATTTGTTGCGTCATACTGAACATACCTTGACAGAGAGTAAGAGATATGGCCGACCGGTGTATCAGCATCTCCAGATATGTCAGGGATCGTTGCTGTCTTGACTTTCTCATTCAGAAGTTGGATCGCTACTGTGTCCACTTTCAAATAACGAAAGATAGGATTCAGTATTCTAATTTATTCTTATGGTCAAATTAAAATAAGAGGCTTGAGTTTCCACTGCAATTTTTTTCTCCCACAAACGTTAGTGGTCAAGTAGCAATGACATCGACTCCCGCCTCACCATTGACATACGGGGCCTCAAGAGAGCTTCACTCCACTATGTTAGTATCGTGTACATGTTTACTTGAGGCACAATCTTCACAAGAATATGGACGTTGGAACTTGGCTTTGACCAGTCGCTATTTTCCCATAAAATCCCTAATATGAGTCAATACAGTTCACGGGATGCAGCTTTTCTTTCTATTCTGTCTATCTCTTCTGACTCGCGCAACAGCTTACGCTGTGAGAGAAGGACTGCCCATTTTTCTACGGCAGTTTTATGGCACCTCGTCATAACGAGGGAGAGCAGACAAGAAAGATCACTTAAGGAAAATCAGAAACTAACGACTGAATATAATTGATAGGAATCGTTCTACTGAGTTTTCTCCTGGTGAAATTTATCGTAATGAACAATCGATTAGATTGGATTTAGGGAATTTACAATCGATCGCTGTTTATCTACTAATGGGGTGGCATACGTAGACAGTAAGATCACAAATGGTGACAGCTGACATGATCGATTGCGATAGATTTTCATTGATTGTTGTATATTATTATCAGTTTTATCGATTCTTTCCAGTAAATGTTTTCCCTTTAATTGGTCAACTTGAGTATCGGTTGGTATTTGTTTCGGGAAGTTGATCTAAATGCGGCTCTAATGATACGATGATGTACATATAATAAGTTACCTACTTATTTCTTAGCAATCAAAACTTCTTTTATCCCTTATCTGTTTGTACCCAATATTTTCAGCAGCATTTGGATAACAATACTGGAATTCGAATGAGACCTTAGACTACCAGTGTTAAAAGTACTAGTTTCCCTTTTATTAGAGTCTGTGATATAATCCGTGCAAAGATTTGAATCCATATGAGACCTGAAATAATTAAGCCTTCATTTACCAGTTCAACACTGCCTCTTAAACAATGGGTCAGTTATAAATTCAAATATAACAAGGCTAACAGCAAAATCCAGAACGACGAAAATTTTCACTTCATATTCGCTCATAATAAACAACCTAATTAGTTGTTTGAAAGTAATTCTGAAATAAATTAACGAAGAAGAATGTGAAAACATTCAGATAAAAGCCATCGAAACTTAATCTTTGCCTTTGAAATTCAACTTTTCGAAACTTAACTTCCGATCCGTACCAGTTTGCACCTGGAAGCATTTTTCTCTACTCACAAGAGTCTTGAAACTGAAACGTCCCAACAGGAAGTGTTAATGACAAAGACTTGCCTAGACATGTTAATAATCTGCAGATTTCGAGGTGATCCGAGTTGTTGTGGCTTCAGACACTACCCGTCCGGTCGTGTCTTCAATTTTAGAAATTTTCATCTTTCTTACTTTCTTATGCATTTAACTCAGAAGGAACTAAACAGTCTTCTACGATAACTTAGTTCCTTTTATATTCATTAACATATTATTCATTCAGGTACTCCATACCTGCTCGGTCAAGCATGAACCTATAAAAGCCTATTGCAAAACCATATGGAATCGAGTAACGCAACACACGTTATGAATGGCCTGTGAAAACAGCTGTATTTTTTACTAATCAGGAGGAATTTAATCATCATGCACACCAGAAAAATAAAAGTGACATTTTTGAGGTTGAAGGTGTCATGAATTCGGTAATAAATGTTTTCCGTTTCATGCTGTTCTGTTCCCGTAAGCAATTCCCGCAAACTCGTGCATTACATGTGAAACTGAAATTTGCTGACGCATTGCTCTGATTTCTAAACTAAACCCACGATTGAGTGATTCTGAACGCAATAATGAAAAATATATAGAAACGTAAACCCTTCTGTTCAACGATAGAACTTACGGAAGCCACAGAATTGTTGATAGAGTGAGTTTGAGCGCCTAGCGTGACCGGTAGAAGAGTGTAAAGAAAACAATTTAAAACTAACGAGTAGACACTCACCCAACTGGAGACCTTTGTCAGTAAAGCGAAGGCGTATCCCTGGGTTTGCATTAGTAGTTAACAAACCAGAGAACAAGGCTAGAAACCCAGTAAATATATTGATTTTCCAAAACCTCTTCATCTTCGTCTTTTACGCTTCTTCCGAGCTTTCTCTTGAAAGACACGGTCGAAAGTACGATCCGTTATGGGATGACCTTTTAAGGATAGCTTCTAATATGCATTGTATCAAATATGCCAATGAGTAAACAGATCTAATTTGATACTTGAGGTAATCATTAATTATCGCCTGACATATCAACTGAGAGTTATCAACCGAGATTAAACAAACGTGAAGTGAAGTGATCGAAAAGAACTCCATCGAGGGAGAATCCTGTGCAAGACTGCATCATCAAGCGCTATGAAGTTGATGCCTGACACGCTGTTAACGTCGGCCATAATCATTCTTATCTGCGAGTTCTATGACATTCAAGGCCAAACTGTTCATCCTGGAATCCGCGTGCGAGTGACAAACAAAGGACTTCAATATGGTAGGCACTACGATGTACCGTTTATTTAAAGGTGTTTGTAGCCAAGAAATTTGTGGAGGGTTGCTCAACATGGAGTAGAAAAGCACCATTTGGGGAAGGATCCTTTTCTGCCCAGAATGTTCTCTCGAATTCCAACTTAGCTAATTCTTGTCGAGTTTTTCTTTGCCGGAGGTGTCTCCCTTTTTGATGCATTTTCCTTTTCGGATTATTTCAATTTTTATTAAACTCGTGATCTAAATTCTTGTGCTAAAAGAGATGATTTTGGTTCTGTCAAGTGATGTTATTTTGAAATCGTAATAATACCTTTTAAGTCTGCCGAAAAATCCAAGTAGAGAGGTTTAAAAAATGATAAATATAACAACAGGAAATGAAGAAATTCAGGGAAAACAATACTTAACGAGGGTCTATTTTCAATCAGTATCTTATTATGATCGAGAGGGATCGTATTTTTGTAATATGGCTGTCTGGTTTTGTTCTCTAGTTTTCAGCGAGATCGTAATGCATAAGCAGAGTTTGAATTTATTACCGCTCAAAGCTTTCATTGAGTAACTTACATTAGATCTTCCGCACTCAAACTTAACTCTAATCCGCTGGCTGGATGCTGTTTATTGAGTGTCGTTCGGCTTCCTAAATAGTTAAAGCTGCTTAATCTCCTACAAATTTACTGTACATCTTTGACAAGTCAAAGGCAGTTAATGAGCTTAACACCCTTATTAGCGGATTACAATGTAAGTATTTCGGCAGGCTTCCAATTTGAGATCCATCACTGTGGCATTTCTAGAAAATAGCTCGTACTCATACCACCACAAGCCAGATTTCTAAAAGAAATTTATCTCGGTGGCTTGCGAAAGTTTTAATTCATAACAGCCGGATATAATTTTTTTTTGTATTACGAGCCGGATATAATTTTTTTTGTATTGCGACTCGTTTAAGTGCGTGGTTGTGAGGGTAAAATGTGAGATTGAATGGAACGCGATTGGTATTTTCCATCTGTGTCGTTTGTAGTGCTGACTGTCGATCAATTTGTTGGTGACAGAAATAGGATAACCACGTTTATCCAAAAACTGGCATATTTCCCCTGATTTGTCGGAAAAATCAGAGTCGCACTTCTTAAACGACGAAAACTGAGAAACTGCGAAAAAGGAATGGAATTCTTGACTTGTGATGGATGTGAAGATTAATTAAACAAGTAACTATGAATCTGCAAACCTTTAGAGCAAAAATTTGTCTTTCAAATTGGCACTATTAATCCCCACGGCAAAAACGAACGCTTTTCATTCAACCTGACTAATTCTTGTTTTCCTCGTTACCCTGGTCCCACTTATAGCGTAGCTCCATTTTCTGCATGTAAACACACACATACACAATCCATAAATTCCCAAGGGCTAACACACGAACCGTCAGCTTGGAAACTCTTAACAGTGGCCAATTTCCGTTATCAACTCAGTGGATAATATCAAATTACCTTCTTATACTCTCCCACCAACGTAGCACCACAATTTCTATGAAAACTTACCCCATTGTACATGTACTTTTAGTTTCTGGGTATAAAAAGCTCAGCATCTTACTGCTCAGTATAAATTTTGAAAGGCTTTCTTTATTAGTTGGGCTCACTATATGAAGTGTCAATTCATAGAATTTAATGCTAATCAGTCCCTCGCAAATAGTATCAATTCATATGCCGTTTGTTTTACTGAATCCTTTCTTAGCTGACAACGATGTGGGAATCCCAACGTTGTTGGAAAAACTCCAGAAAGTTAAAATAAGAGACATCAGTCGCAAAGAGAGGGGCCTTGAATACACTTTGTCTGAGTAAGTTGTTTTTATATTAAGATGGTTTGTAACGCACATTAGTCGAAAACTTTACTACGTTGCTTTTCCACATAAACTGCGACACACCTAACCCTACCTTAGCCCTAAGTAGTCTTGACTCTTCACAAAGGCAACCACAAACGAATGGGTTTCTGCTATCATTATATGTCGTTCTTAATAATCCACAAGTTTGCCAAGTTTGGCTTTATTTCTACTTGGCAAGATCCCAAATCTTGTGGTTTCTGCTACTAACATCTTGAACACGTACAACTTTCGGTTCCAGCATCAAGATTAAAAAGTGTTTGATCGCTTCATCTTCGCTTTCGACTGCTTCAGGAGAGGGTCTTCGTTTACAAGCAACTGGGATTGACCTTGATATCGCATTGCTCTTACGTTATAAAAAGAAAGTCCTGTGGTACGTATCAGTATAACCGCATAATGTACAGAAAAGAATTCACTCCATTTACTTCATCAAAAACTTATTGATTTTAACACACGTATATAAAGGAAATTGCGTTCAACACCTACCTTTTGGTCGCCGGACTCAGGAGCTCCTGCTACGAACATCTTGGGGATGTAGCTTTAGTTGGCGGGGTCCTCACAGATTTAAAAGATTTGGTGTCGTTGTCCTCCTGTGGAGTTAATTATATTCAATTATTACAGGTTTCACGTAAAGGACAAGGTCAATGTGGAGTTGAAAGTTCGAGGAGTAGCCTTTAACCTGAAAACACGGATTGGTGAGACTTATACATAACAATTTCAATTTCTCCACAGACATGTTTGATCGAAAAGTTTCTTGTTCAAGGGCACTTGCTATTAGCAGTTAGAGTTAACAGATAACACCGATCAACTGAATAATCATCAAATATCATTGTCTTGATTTTCTAAAATTTTCATCCAAATGCATCGCCAAAAAAGAGGAGACAGACTCTGCTGGAACATTATGTTATGTACATCTGACTCACATGGACAAAACACGATCATTGTCTATGAATAATTATAGGTTATTGCTTTAGTTTCTCATTCGAGGCTTTGGGTGTGGCTCTGTTCTTATCTGACTCACGGTGATGGTGCTTGTTAATTCTAGGTGTCGACTCCACTGGTCATCCCACCATTTCCACGCACGAGCAGGACTGCTCCTCGCAAGTCCGATCAGTTGATGTTCATTTTAGTGGCAGTCGTGCAAAGTAACTGTCCCTCTAGTCTTACTTTCATTTCACCAATGAAAGCTGACTCTTATCTTGACAACTTACCCGTATTTTTTTCAATTTATCAAAACTCTATTTTCTCTCTTATAACTGGACTTTTACTCGTGTAGGAAAATATACAACTTGTTTAAAAGGAGGATTGCAGATAAAATCAAAGATGCTCTCAAAAAAAAGGTAAATTGAATTTAGTGGCTATTCCTGATCATTATTTTTGAAACTGAGCTGTAAATAAGACTTCACTTGATCAATGGTTTGCTTTCAAATCATTTTTTTCGTATTTCAAGTGTCTCGTGTATGAACAGAAAGAGAAACGGTTGGAACACTCTTATTGTGGTTTATATTCTTTAACTGGTCACTGAATAGGTAATTTTAACGGATTATCATAGCTTTTGTAGATAATTCTTGACTTTCCTTTTCGCAAGATCTGCAAGGAAGCTGAAGAGGCCATAAACAGAGACGCAGCAAAGTATTTGGCAACATATCCAGGTAATACGTTTATCTAGAAGCATCTATTTCCCTTTTTCCACCTTTTCCCATAGTTTTTGTTACTCGCCTATGCGTCAACTGAGAACTCCAACGAATAAAGGAAAACATCCAAGACCTAAGCACGTAATGCACGTGATATCTAATGCCTAAGCTTATAATGCTCCCTTTCTCATCGTGTTAAACTAAAGCAACTTCATTACTTGCTTACATAACCAGTCCAATTGTACACATAGTGAGCGAAAGAATGAAGTTAGGGGTTGATTAGTCATAGGAGCTACGGGGCGAGGAAGGCTATTGTTTCTCAAATAGGAGAAGTTATTAGAGAGAGAAAGTCTAACAATAATAATAAAAAGTCTTATTGTTAGAAAGTCTAACAATAACAATAAAAGCTAAGTTTTTTCATTTGTCTCACGAAGTAGTCACGTGTGATGTAGATCGCGACGTTTCGGCTGTATACTGCTAGTCTCCTTCAGGCGATGAGGTCGACTGGTCATGCGTGATCTTACAAAGCATGATGCTCTGCTGTGATTTGTTGTTTTTCAACAGCTCTGATTGGTGCATTTCGATCCTGGTCGACAGCGTCTTTAGGTCGTACTAACTGAGATTTTAGCGTAATCTCCGACTTGAAAACAGCGCGTACGCCTTGTTGTTGTAGACAACGGCGAAGCTGTTCCGACAGACCTTTGACATAAGGTAGAACCGCAGTAGCTTTAAACTCGTTGGCGGGTTCAGCACTGTTGTTTGGTTTTCCGGTCTTGATAATTTTCTGCAAGAAAGAAAAAGGATAACCATTAGAAACCAGAACAGACGACAGATGCTTTTTCTCTTCGGAGATGATAGAGGGTTTTGTTACGAGACGTTTGGCGCGCTCGGAAAGGCACTTAACAATACCGCGTTTTACTGATTGAGGGTGGTGTGAATCATATGCTAAGTATTGATCGGTGTGCGTGGGCTTTCTGTATACGCTTGTGGTGAGTCGGCCGTCAGGTTCTCTTAAAACTGCGGTGTCTAGGAAGGCGAGTTTGTTGTCTTTCTCTGTCTCCATGGTGAAGCAGATGGAAGGCTGCTGGTTGTTTTAATGCTGTCAGAAGTCTCAGAGAGAAAGTCTGTTATTATCATTTGAAATAGAGAATGTGTATTGTATTACTCAAGTGATGAGGCGCTTTCGTTTTGTCGATAAGCCTCGTGATTGTGTCCCAGTCATATCAGGATGTTAAAGCAGTGCTGCCATAGGCCAAAGGGTTCCTTGCCCCCATTGGTTTAGAGGATTTGCCGTGCGGGCACGTTTGAAAAATGTCAATTAATATACTGTTACGAAATGTTACTTTTTTTCATAGTTCTTCGGAAAGTTGGTGATGTGGCGCAGATTGACTATACCCTTGTCGCAAACCCTACATTTACATCACAATATATGGATGTGCCACTTAAGGTGAGAAATTATATGTGTTTTTTCTAAAGCGTACGAGACATGTTGATGTAAGGCAGCTCATCACCACAGACTACACCCACTCAGCATTTACCATGTCCTATCACTACTAACACATTCTGTCTAGTGTACTGTTACGAGCTCTGTTACAGATATCGTAGAAAATATAAACTACATTTATGATATGATTAAAAAGCTCGACGAAAGCTCTAACGAAAGGATGTTAATAAGACTCTCTTTGGACCAAGTATGTTATAAATGTTGTTTCTTGTGAAACGCTTGACTGGGTTGGTCTATTATCTCCGTCGCAAAAAATTTACTCATCACCCAGAAAAAGGACGAATATCTCGAGCAAAGCTATGGTGAATGAGTAGTTTTGCTGTTTTCCACTTCTCCTTCCATTGTATGAAAGCAGACGGGGGTTGAATTGAAATCCTTGACAGCTAATTCAGTGTAACCCACTTAAAAAATGCAATATCTATTGATTCTTCCTGAGTCATGATCATGTATTTGAGAATGTAATTGAGAACCGTGTAGTATTTAAACAAATAGGCGTGGTACAGAACTGAGGAAAGGTGCTATTAGAATAAGTCTGGTTGTTTTAAACTCAGACCTCCAAGCATTTGGGTTAGAAGGTGCCTTAAGTATAGAAAATATGTTGTTTGTAAACCAAGGTAACAAACCTTCTACTTTGGTTCACCCGCAGTAGGTATAAAGTAGATTATTGAGATCGAGAAAAATGGTTACGAAATTGGAACATTCAATACTTGTTAACCATAAAAACAATGGCTTTCTGTCACACAGGTACTCGATGTTTGTTGGAGCAACAAACCTGGGTTGAAATTATCATTAAATGACCCATTCAATTTCTGCATATAGTGGTTTGTGTGAGCATCGTCTCAAATTACCCTTAGGAAATCCACTCCACGCAATTAGAAGTTGCTAATACAAAATCTAACTCCCTGACAAAAAATCATTTTACCCACGCAGCCATTCTGAGATGATTGAAGTCGTGGTTTATTGATGTGAGTGGGTTTCCTGCATAGAAGATTTGTGGTACTTGCTCTATCTAAAAGATCTAAGACATACAAATTATCTTGACTATGGAAAGGATATTGAAACATCTTTCTTCATTACAGGCGCATATATTAGCTGAGCCTTATATCTGCCATCATTTCCAGTCTCAGCCTTGCCATGCTTCTGCTTTGCTCCAAAAAGTCGGACGATTCTGGCATTTTCAATTTACGAGTATTATTATACTATTATCACACTATAACGAAGGTCACCTGATCCTAGCTAAGCTTTGCATTCAGATGTAAATGATTCACGAAACCCCTCAACGGCAAATATCTTTTATTGCTTTTTGCAGGGTGAATTTAAATCCCGCAGATACCCTCATGCCACAGCAATGTTAGTTCCCAAAACAATCCCAGACTTCGCGGAAGTTGATAAAATGGTTTACATATGGCTTACGGATTATGTTTTCAACACTGCGAGCCTTGTTTTTCACCATGAAGGAAAACTACGTACCACTATTAGACCCAGGGATGTAAGTTAAGAACCTTGCTTACAAATAAACGGCCAAAAGTTGTGTACTTTTACGGTAAACATTTATTACCATGATTTAAGTGATATAGAAACATAGTTAAGTGATAGATGACATGAGCAGCAAACAATGACCTAAAGATATTTTTATCAATATATTTATTCTTAACCTCTGTTTCTCCCCAATCGTCTCGATACGAAGTTACCTCCTTCTGCCAGGTATCAGTTGAACACAAAGTTTTTCAAGAACTTCCTATACCAGGTGTGTAATGATACATGTATGATATCATCTGATTTTAAAGGGTCTGAATATGGGGATCCTCGTGTCGGTTGTCGGTTGTCGGTTGTCGGTTGTCGGTTGTCGGTTGTCGGTTGTCGGTTGTCGGTTGTCGGTTGTCGGTTGTCGGTTGTCGGTTGTCGGTTGTCGGTTGTCGGTTGTCGGTTGTCGGTTGTCGGTTGTCGGTTGTCGGTTGTCGGTTGTCGGTTGTCGGTTGTCGGTTGTCGGTTGTCGGTTGTCGGTTGTCGGTTGTCGGTTGTCGGTTGTCGGTTGTCGGTTGTCGGTTGTCGGTTGTCGGTTGTCGGTTGTCGGTTGTCGGTTGTCGGTTGTCGGTTGTCGGTTGTCGGTTGTCGGTTGTCGGTTGTCGGTTGTCGGTTGTCGGTTGTCGGTTGTCGGTTGTCGGTTGTCGGTTGTCGGTTGTCGGTTGTCGGTTGTCGGTTGTCGGTTGTCGGTTGTCGGTTGTCGGTTGTCGGTTGTCGGTTGTCGGTTGTCGGTTGTCGGTTGTCGGTTGTCGGTTGTCGGTTGTCGGTTGTCGGTTGTCGGTTGTCGGTTGTCGGTTGTCGGTTGTCGGTTGTCGGTGAGAATTTCATTACTGTGTCGATAGTTTGTTAAGATTTCTGATCTTTATCGGTTGTCGGTAAAATCTCAGCTAACGATAAAAAAATGCAAATTGATTATTCATATTCGTTAAGTTATTCGGGGGCTCGAACACTAGGCTCTTCTAGAAATGAGCCCACGCTCCTAACCAGCCATAAAGTAAGGAAATGCTTTAATTAATTGAATATTTAATTTAAAGTGTCTATTTCCTGAGCAATAATGCTGTCCTTTCTGAACACAAATATCGATAATGTCGGACCTTGTCAGTTGTCGTTTAGTATTAATAGTAGTTAGTTAAATTTTTTGCTTATTGTCGCTATTCAGTTGACCCCATTGTACTCATTGTGCTCTACTTCTCACTTACACTGCCGATAATTACGGTTTTTTTTCTGTTTGATTTTTTTCGAAGCTGTATAAACTTTACCCCGATCGACCGGTGTTTCTTAAGGCCTACACAAGCAAGGCTCCTGTTTTCGTGTCAAGTCCTAACAACATCAATGTGACGGTGGCCGGTAATATTGAAGTGTACGTCATTTCTAAAAATGGGACAAATATATATGCCCTGACACTAGGTGTGGTAAGTAATGTTATCAATATAATCATTTAGTCTAAATGAAGGCTCTAGTTTTAATTCATAACTTGAACAACGTAAAAAACACTATCGAAAGTGGTTTCCCCACCCTTTGCACTCACGTTGCTGGTCTATTTTTTAGCTTGGAAACAGATACGACCTTTCTTTGTTGTTTGTGACACATAGATTAGCTTGTATTATGAAAGTTTAACAGCCATCACAACGCTTTGCTAATGACGGTACTGATGCCTTCACTCGGAAGTACTGGTTCTTTTGTTGGATACTAAATTTTATTAATCTTTACTTCTGTATCATAGAAAGTTAATGTTCATGGATCTGTGGGTGTAAAACAAGGCAACTTGACGTTTCACACCAATTCATTCGGGTAAGATACTTCAATCGGCTATATTTCATACACTTTTTATCGTCCAAAAAAAAGTGAACACAAATTTCGTAACACTTAATGTATTTTCTTCTCATTTTTTTTCATGGTTTTCTCTTTAACTAGAACCAAATTACATGTTGTCCGCTCTGCTATTGGTGATATTGAGGTATGAGTTTTTAAATTTGGTCATTTTGGCTATGATCATTTACAGCGCGGGTGATGTCGATTTTCCACAGTTGGGGCTAGCTCGGTAATGTGATGCGCTTAGTTAATCGCGCGCCAGAAAATGATGGGTGATAATTCAGTTCACATTTTTTTTTAACAGACAAACGTTGGATTGCTCCAATGGTTTCTGAACGGTGTAGAGTCTGGAAAAGTTGTGAAAAAGCTTAATGGTATGCATTATACTAGCTACGTCTGTTGTTAAACTTAGTTGTGTAACGTTGAGTGTAAACCTTTGCTAACATCAACCAGCCTCGTCTCCATTTGGTTTACGGTTCGCCTATGGTGCTAGATACCCGTTTAAAAGCCTTACGTGAAAGAAATAGTCTTCGTTTCTAATCTCATAATAGCATAACTTAGCTCCTTCACCAAAATTTTTAAGTAATTATCTCAGCTAAAGTACGAATTTATCTTTTATCGAATGGGGGTGATTATTTAACTTATAAGATAGCGAATTTATGGAACTTGGCAATGCTACAAAATAACTCTTGAACTTAAAAAGTATAGTAAATGTAGTTATGTTAAGCTGGCAAAAGTAAAACGTTGGTCGTAAGATAATCAAAATTTGCCAGTAAGCTGATGGAGACTTATTACCCACTCGTCAATCGTCTCATGCACTGTTTTTCCCTAGTAATTGGGGAAAGAGGGTTTCCCTTGCCCATGCTTCGCAAACTGAAGTGGGAGGACACCGAAGTAATTACAGGAAAGGTAACCATTGAATTATCCTAAGCTTTCTGATTACGTAAGCTCATTTTCAAATTCACTACACTACAACATTGCAGTGTAGTCAGTTTGCTGCAGTTAGCTCGATAAGTCAAATATGTCTTGTTTTCTCAAGCAATGAGATCTGTAGGATCGAATAATGTTAACAAAATGATTCAAGCATTGCCGTGACATTGCAGAGGGTTACGCCAAGGGTCGCTAAGGGTTCGGTAAAGCAGCTATTTCATCAATCGACACAAACTGTCCAGGAAAACAACGAAATGTAACGAACGGACAATGCTTGATTGGGCCGGTGGCAAATTGTTGGTCTCAAATAGATTAATCAAAAATTCAGTCTCATCCGAAATAACATCCAAAGGTACACTTAGTACTTTCTTTATAATAGTGGGGGACTCAGGCCCAATTCGAGTTGAAGGGGGAGGGGGGAGGGGGGAGGGTTAATCTCGCTTCAGCCCGTTATGGGTGGCCAGTTTTTTTACTTTGGTTAGGTCGCTCTCACTTTTCTTTTACAGTTTGAATTCTTTTGTTTGTTAAGAGGCTCATCGAGCACTGATCAAAATGAGCGCAAATAAATGGTGTAGGAATTTGTGAAATTGAGAATGATTACATCCCAATTTCTTGCAGCGATTTCATCATTTCCTTGGACACGTTCTGCTATTCAACACATGTATTTCAAGATTAATGAAACGATTAGTAAAAATAAAAATAAATAGAAACTAAGGACATTTTTCTAAAGGAAGTTGAAAATGCAAGACTAGTGACGGACTCTTTCCGAAAAAAGACCAATCATTGGCGTTGAACGAGAGAAACTGACATGATTCCTTTCTCAAATTTCAGTTTAATCTTCAGACTTCAACTATTAAGTTTAAAGTGGAACGTTGTGTAGATAGAATCAGTTATATTTAAATTGAAATTGAGTTTGATTTTTCTTTTTGTTAAAGGCATTTTAATGCTTAATGCACATAAAAATCAACCACAATTTACCTCATAATGTACTTTCTTTGTCAACAGGGTTTTGTTCTCATTAAAACAAATGTAAAGTACTCTCCTGCTAATAATTAGGACGAAGATGAAGAATGTATGAAGAACAGAAGAACATTGGCCATGGCTTTCATCGACACAGTTTTTTTTTTTTAATGTAATTTTTAATGTACCGTCTTCCACATAAATTACATCTAAATGACCGAAAAAATGATTGTTCGTTTCTACTGAAGAAAACTGGCTTTTTTCAGGTGGCACCGCAGGCTACCAAATCTATGAAAATTTATTTAAAAAAATAGATATTTCATTCCATCCTTGCCGTATGGAAGAGGTCTGTCGCCATTCCTATAAATTCTCGCCGTATGCAGGATGATTGTCACCCTGGACGTAGTTAAACAACCAAGCTTGATACTAGCTTCTTTTATTTCTTTTGTAGTGGTTTTTCTGATGGGAACATTGCGTAAATAGAGTAGTCTGTATTATTATTATTAATTAAATGGCTTTTTATTTTAAAGCTTACGGGATTTAGCTCTTGCATAGACGTCCCTTGAATATCTCTCACTTTTTCGTGTTCATTCTTTCCGCTCTGGCTTTTATTTTCATGAAAAAGAAAAGCCAAGAACCCTCCTGGCCATAATTAGGACGAAGAATAGAAGAAGAATAGTGAAGTATTAAGGAAGGATTTCATTGACACAGTCGCAAGGTTGCAAAACTCCTCTCAGAATCATAAAACAGACTCACTATTAACGCTTTTGCAACTTTTAATTTTGCCTCAAGGCCGTGGAACCATGGTGATAATTAGCTGCTCTCTGTTGACCACTTCGCAATTTTTTAAGTGTATTTAGGAGTAAAACATAAACTCATCAAACCTCAAGCTTATACTGAAGCGTTGTGCACATTTTCAAATGTTTTGCCGTGCAGCAACGAACGGAAGAAACCGATAGTATGGCTACTCGAACCGACTTCAAAGGTGAGCTACTAAAGGTCTTTAGAAAGCGTAGAAAATTAAACGCAAAGCGTCCTAAATTTTGAAGGAATGTTGTGTTGGTCTGAACAATGCTCTGGTTATACCCATTTTGCAATTTCTCTTTTTTGACCACCCTATTTCTAAAGAACATTGACGCTCTTGATACACCGAAGGGCGTTAGTGAACGCTTTCCCTTTGCCATCTATGAACTCACCTTACGAAGAAAGACTGGCAATGTTTGGGTCAGTAAGAGAGTATAAAAAGGTAATTAAGTAATATCGACTGGACTGATAACGTAAATTAGCCATTGTAAAGAGTTTTAAAGCTGACTTTTCGAGCGTTAGCCCTTCCTCAGAGCGAATGGGGGTATTGCGGGTTGTCTGTGCAGAAAATGGAGCTGAAAGGTACTCGTTGATACCTGACCGTGGGGATTAAGAGTGCCTATTTGAAAGATAAATTTTTCTGATAGAATTTTGCGGCTTTCCGAACTGCCTAGATGTAGGGAAAGGCCGTAAACTACCATAAGCTTCTTGAAGTGATTAGAGAGATCAAGCGACTGGTCTGGATGCGTCCTTGTCATTTCTTTAGACGTCGTGTAGGTGTTATCGGAATCGGTCACCCAGACGTCTTCCTATTTCACCAAAGTCTAACTTTTCAGTTGCAATAAGTACAAATTATGCAATAAATAGAATCTGCTGCATAGCTTGCACTTATTATTATCATTGAACTTATTATTATGCTGGCATAAACTGGCCGTAACTGTGGTGATTATTTTGAATTTCATTGTTATAACAAAACAGGATCCAACTATCCATTCATTCGGTAGAGTAAATGTTTTTATTACTCGGTCGTCAATGAGGATAACCTCTGACGTTTCCTTCTAGGTATCCTTTACAAAATAACTCATGATTTGATTTGACGATTGTTACGATTGACCCAGTTAACACGCGCCCCTTATTAATAAAGAACGAAATACTAATCAAATGATCGTAGGTTCGTATCCTACTGGAGTTTTCTTTTTTATCCGAGTATGCCTCTTTCATTTACTTAATAAAATCTTCCTTAGCTTGAATCAACACGCATGACTTTACTTAGATCATCATTGCACATGGGCATTAACTTTCGAAATTCCTATCCTCGCAGTATGCAGGACGTTGTGGCATTGACCTGGTTCACACCGTAAATTTGATTTCTACTTCATTTTACTTTCAATCGTTATTTTTCCTTTCTTTTGCATTTACCTTCCATCTTATTTTCAGTTTTGATTTACTTTTTCTTTTATTTTTTATTCAATCTTAGAATAACTGTAAAATTTTGAGTGGTAGCCCTCGGTCACCATAGAAGTGTTAAATTTCCTTTCCGCTTAATCTACTATGAGTCGTGGCGGAGAGAGGAAGAGAAGATCTAGATTATTTCCAGGTGAATATTTGATGGCTATAGATGACTAATTAAGTATATTACTGATGAAATATCGGTCGGCAACAAGAAGGGAATTGAGTAGATCTGTTGAGTCAATTTAACTCTCTTTCAGAGACACTGAAGAGCAACGCTGGCAATACGAGTGAATGAAAATCATACTGGAATTTTTTCTTTGCTGGCTGTGTTGGATCAAGGACATGTCTTATTCATGAGCAAGATTTCTGATAAAGTTTTGTATCATGAAAAAAGAGATCCGGGTTCTAAGCCCTATGGTCTCTATTGTGCGACTTTTGATTTGAATTTCCCATCGATTTTAAATGTGGCTCACATAACATCTTTACTGGACACAGAAACTGAGAAGATTTTTATTTTTAACATTCTCGTTTATGTAATTACTATGAACTATCTATTGAGCTCTTTCTTTTGGACAGGGTAGACATGCGCAGATGAAAATTTCTTTTACTGGATTGATATTTGCGAAATACAAATTAACAAATATTATTGTTTTTTTAGAGGGCACGGTAACGAATCCTGCAATCTGATTGGTTCTTTACCCGGTCAGTATTTTCCTATCTCTGCCCACGGGCCACGGTAACGCTTTCGTGAGTCGCCGTGTACATCTCAACTTTCGTTGCCATTTTTCATAAATATACCTCGTTTTGCCCGCTGGGCAGTATTTTTAAGCAAACACATCGGTCACTACCTCAAGCCGACTTAAGAATCCTCTCTTTCTCTCTCTCAAATCAATTTAGTTGACAAAAAAATATTGGTTTCAGAATGAATTTGTATAGGCAATGGTGTCATTACGTCGGCTGAAAAGCTGCCTAAAAACCGTCTGCAATTGATTTTAATCATTCACAAAAAGTACTTAGAAAGTTAAAACGTGAGGTATTTGGTTACAGGTAAACTGAACAATGGAACTTTCATTCATTTAATGTCTGAATTTTCTCAAACAATTTGTTCGTAGTAAAAGAGCGAGCGAAGTTTTAATTTCAGTTCGACAATAAATATACGCTCTCGGTGAGTCTTTCAAAGTCCGTTCAATTTGACCATAAATTGCACAACAGAAACTGAAGGAATTTATTAAGAAAAGACCGCATTAAATCCCCTTGTGTCTCGTTGGAGTGTGCCGTTCGAATTCAGTTTTTGTGGAGGAAAGACCAGATTTACACACGACGTCGCAGCAAACAAACGAGCAAACTCTCACAACTTCAAAATAAAAAATTTGAATTTACTCACAATTACTTTCCTCGCCGTTTACTTAATGAACAGAGGTAAATCTTCGTACATGAATGAATCGTCGATGAGAGTGAATAATACTTTCCGTTATATCATTGATTGTTTTTGAAGAAAACATTGTCGTGACAGTCCTTGCCAAACTAGTTCCGTTGTTTTTCAAATCTTCTTGCGCTTTTTTTTTCTTACGCGCTCTCTAATTGACAGGTGTCAGATTGTGACAGATAGTTTTAAAAATAATGTTTCCAACTTTGTTTGGAAGCCTTTTAAATCACCTTCATCGTTACGGAAATGAAAATGTTTCGCTGAGGCATCTCTCTTAAATTTGCATCACTTCTATTTTAACTACCATTTACTCACTCAAAAATTGTTCAGTTTATGGAAGATCTTACCGTATTTACGGGCATAAATCATTCGGGTTCTTTCGGAAAGAATTTCGTCAAGTTTAAAAACAATAAATATGTTATTTACCGGCTAAGGGTCGGTCCGTATGGTGAAAAACTGTGACCTCGGTCTTGAAAATGCTGCCCTCGGCCTACGGCCTCGGGCAGTATTTTCAAGACCTCGGTCACAGTTTTTCACCATACGGACCTCCCAGCCGGCAAATAACATATATTTATTGTTTTTTTAGAGGGCACGGTAACGAATCCTGCAATCTGATTGGTTCTTTACCCGGTCAGTATTTTCCTATCTCTGCCCACGGGCCACGGTAACGTTTCGTGAGTCGCCGAGCCGTACATCCCAACTTTCGTTGTCATTTTTCATAAATATACCTCGTTTTCCAGCTGGGCAGTATTTTTAAGCAAACACGTCGGTCACTACCTCAAACCGATAAATAACTTATGAATCCTCTCTTTTCTCTCTATCAAATCACTTTGGTTGACAGAAAAATTTTGGTTTCAGAATGAATTTGAATAAACAATAGTGTCATTACGTTGGTTGACAAGCGGCCTAAAAACTGTCTGCAATTAATTTTAATCGTTCACAAAAAGTACCCAGAAAGTTGAAACGTGAGGTATTTGGTTACAGTTAAACTGAACGATGGAACTTTCATTCATTTAATATCTGAATTTTCTCGAGCAATTTGTTCGTAGTGAAAGAGCGAGCGAAGTTTTAATTTAAGTTCTACAACAAATATACGTTCCCGGTGAGTCTTTCCAATTCCGTTCAATTTAGACATTTGTACCGTAAATTGCACAACAGAAATTGAAGGAATTTTTTGAGTAAAGGCCGCATTAAATTCCCTTGTGTCTCGTTGGAGTGTGCCGTTCGAATTTATTTTTGTGAAGGAAATACCAGAGTCACACACGCCATTGCAGCAAACAAACGAGCAAACTCTCACAACTTCAAAATAAAAAAAATTGAATTTACTCACAATTACTTTCCTCGCCGTTTACTTAATGAACAGAGGTAAATCTTCGTACATGAATGAATGGTCGATGAGAATGAATAATACTTTCCGTTAGATCATTGACTGATTTTGAAGAAGACATTGTCGTGACAGCCCTTGCCAAACTAGTTCTGATGTTTTTCAAATGTTCCTACGATTTTTTTTTCTTGCGCGCTCTCTAATTGACAGGTGTCAGATTGTGGCAGATACTTGTAAAAATAATGTTTCAAAGTTTGTTTGGAAGCCTTTTAAATCATCTTTATCGTTACGGAAATGAAAATGTTTCGCTGAGGCATCTCTCTTTAATTTGCATCACCGCTATTTTAACTACCATTTACTCGCTCAAAAATTGTTCAGTTTATGGAAGATCTTGCCGTATTTACTGCCCTAAATCATTCGGGTTCTTTCGGAAAGAATTTCGTCAAGTTTAAAAAACAATAAATATGTTATTTACCGGCTAAGGGTCGGTCCGTATGGTGAAAAACTGTGACCTCGGTCTTGAAAATGCTGCCCTCGGCCTACGGCCTCGGGCAGTATTTTCAAGACCTCGGTCACAGTTTTTCACCATACGGACCTCCCAGCCGGCAAATAACATATATTTATTATTCTTATCAAATATCATTATAGAGTATAAATTTCGCATCTACAATGCTGAGGCGAATTTTTCAACAGAAATCAACCAAGTGATTTCACAAGATACAATTATTTCTTTCCGAGTAAGGTCTTGGGCTTGCGTAACAACAAACGGGGTGTTTGAACCAGTATCTGCCACCGTTAACCTGTGTGGCATATGAAGCACTTTACATATGAAACCAATCAGAGTAAGTTAAAAAATACATACATAGTGAAATTTGTAGGACATACGCCTTAGGAAACAATAGATGTGTTATCTGTTCGTTCGACTGGCCGATGATTTTACAATCAAATTTATTACGATTAAACCTTGATTTCAATAGAGTAACAAACTTACTTGCTAGGGCGCGGTATTTGTTGTGTTGGGTTTAACAACCTCATAACTATCTTTACACTGTACCTTACCAAGAAAATAAACGAACTTAAAACTAATTTTTAATATTGATAGAGTTTCAGGTGGAAGATGCACCATTTGTACAATTATAGTCAATAATTGATTGATTGATCAATAATCGGTTCAGGCTCACTGAAAATTTTTTTTAGTATAATTGCTTAGGAGCTTTAGAACTAAGTTGAAAATTATCGTTTTGATGTTGAAACCATTATGTTTCGCTCCTGCTATAATCACCTCGCGCATGGTGATTATAGCGAGATATGAAGCAATCCCCACCAATCAGGGAGCGCGAATCTCAGCGGAACAATTATACGGATGGTTACTATTATCGCCATAACGATTATTATGATTATTACCACGACCATAAGCAAAATGAAAATAGTATTAATTATGTATAAAGATAGGTAAGCGTGGCTTCATCGCGATATGAAGACACAGAAAATATAGAGAGCAAGAACGTTGCGTAAGCTAGCTTCTTGAGAGCCCTCCGAAAACTCCCAAGTACCACAAATTTCGATGAGTGCACAGTTAATGCAATGTAGCATTTTATCAAAGATGAGTAAGATGGCGAATAAGTGGCAGAATTATTGGATGAATAAATGAAATAAAGAATTAATAAAAACACAGCCTATCCAAACTACTCTTTTATTCGTTTTAATTGTTTATGAATTACATTTCATTATTTCATTCTCGACCTTGCTTAAACTTCCCTTATTGGCATCTTTATTAAGGAGGCAATGGCCGTTTCCGAAAATTGACATTATTTCCGGGGTTAGAGCATCCAGGATTTCCTGGAAACAAGGCGATTGCCGATCCACCAAAGCCTTGGACACCAGTAAGAAGAAAGCCTTTAAGCTGTGGAACTGTCACTTGAAACATGTTGGGTGCTGTTTTACTGAAAAGGTTATTTCCTATCACAGCAAAGGCTCCCACTACACCCGTCGAGGGAACGATGCAACATCCGGCTGTCCACATGGATCTTGGGATAGCAATGTTGTCGCCGGACGGTTTCATGAATTCAAGATCCTTCTGGGTTGCGCTCAGAGCTTCCTTCTCGATGTGAGCTTCCGAGATGCCTGTGATCAGGAACAAGTCACCGCCCTTTATGCTACACGTCTGGCTAGCGTAATTTCTTATTTCCTTTTCATACTGTAACCATGCTCCGCTGTTAAATTTCGTTTTCTGAGGGACAGCATTTGTGTACGTGAAAGTTGAAGCAAGGTGATCGTCAGTGAAGGAATATGTTTCTGCGGGAAGAAGGTGGCCCTTAGCATAGGTGGATTGGTCTTTATACGCTTTGTCGCTGGCTTGATGAGTGATCACAGCTGGAAAGTTAAAAAAATCAGAGAAAAACTTATTCTACGGGTCATGCACTTTACATTAGAATTCAGAAAAGTGTTCTTTTTGAAAATAAACAAACAAAAAACATTATTTGTTCATCGAAAAAAAAGACATAGCTCCCACACAGGCATGATGATTGAAAAGCCCATCTCTGAGTTCTTCTCTAGTCCGGAGTAAGAAGTCACTCTTGACGGCACGAAAAGTGTCTTCATTCGGTTTGTAAATCGTTGGCAAAGCTGATTTGAGAGTTTTAATCTATAACTCCATGTTTTTTTTTCGCACGATTCTGGAGAAAATATGAGATACATATTTTTAAGCTGTTGGACCTGCCGGTCTTGTCATTATTAATGGAAAATTTTTGTTTGCACTACGGCAAAATTGTGGTCATTCTCCTAATTCTCGTGAGAAGGGAAAAATTAATCAACGACAAATTTATGATTCCCATTGTGCAGCGAGAAACTTCTGATGCATTCCACCGACATTTCGATCATGGTATCTGCGCGAGTCCATGCACCCCTAGACAAACCAAAGCATGACTTTTTAAAATGACACTGAGGTAAAAATATCCAAGGCGAAAGAGTAACCCTGAATCATGATAACTGACTTCAGAACCCAGTGCATGCTAGCGCAAAAAAAAAACAGAAAAAAGGAAATATCTGTAAATGTCTGATGATGTGGAATGCATGTGTGGCTTTTTACCTCACGAGTCATAGTATTGGATCTATAAGTATCGCGCATGATTCCATGTAATTTGATAGAAACTGTTAGCTTTGAAATGGCGGATGGAAGACCGTGCGTAATGTCGTTTTACTTTTCCAATAAAATACTGGAATAAATAGTGGAAACTTACGTATTAACTCAAGAGAACATTACCTCAGAGAATCCATTACTTTGCTCACCTGGTTGTTCTTGCCGCCATTCGTCTCTAGTTCTATGGGCAGTACCGAACTGGCTCGCCTGTGCTTGCTTCACGACGTACGCTGAGTAGATCGGGATTCCATACTTGAGATCAAACATGGTTGAATAAAAGTAAGCAGGTTTTCCAGGAACTTGCTGACATATGTATCTGATGTTTGTGTGGTCTTTGCGAAATCCTGACGGAGGTAGGCTGCTGGCAAAAAAGGTTTTATAGCAAGTTTCGATCTTTCCAGAAACCTTAGACCTTCGACGTCTTATAAGCTGATGCTCGTTATGAATGTCTCCAGCCGCTTCCTTGCTCCAATCCCAGCCATCTTTTTGAGAGATATCAACATTGTTTAGACAATTTATTTAACAAACTAAAAAATCTAATTACATAAAAAAACAGATAAAAAGCTATCGGAATGAGGTAAATCGAACAGGAGTATTAAGGATCTCTAAAATACGGCACTGATAATATATACGCGTAATCAATAGTTTAACATATGATACGGGCGGATATTTTGCGAGTTGTGTAGTTTTTTTCCGAGCCCCGTACGACCAATGAACAAAATGTCCGCTTGTATAACATGTTAAACTTTTGAATAAGGGATTTCACATTCCACTACTATTTCGTTTCGTAGTCTTTTGGCTTCTAGTTTGTGAAATATACATCCTAAGGTCCATCTGAGTGTAGTATCGATCAAATTATTTATGGTCTGCATGAAAGACGGAAACAATACGAGCGAAACCGTTGAAGTGTTTCTTTATGACTTACAAAGAACTCTGATGTGTTTAAAAGTTCGTTGCTTTGAAAGTCAAACCTAAAAAACTGGAATAAAACCAAAGTTTTGATCTTTCATTGCAGTCATTTTGTTGCTTCGCTTTCCGTCAGTAATTTTCCCCTGCTCTACAATTTAATACTGTAGCACATTTTCTCATGACCTTATTCGATAAAATGACAGTGGTGGAATGATAATGGCTGTTATCACTGATTTAAAAATGGACGATAAAAGATAGTTCAAAATCATCCTTGGCTAGAATGTGAATGTCACCGCTGTCAGAATGTCAAATAAACCAAACTTGTTTCAACTTATTCTGGATTTTTCATCATAGCAAATGTGCTGCCTCTTTTTAAAATTGGAATAAAGAATGGTTGGGGGAAAGAGAGGACGAGATTAATATCGATTTACAAATCCCCTAACCGCCGTTCATTTAACTCAATTTCGGATCTTCGTCATTCTGAGCTGTCTTTCTAAACAGAATCTCATCGCTAGTGGAGAGACCCGGAGAGGCCCGCTAGTTGCCAAGGCATCAGAGTCGTAGGGAATAATTTAAATCTTTCTGTTAAGTTACGAAAACCGAAACTTAATTCTTAAAGCACCAACGTAGAGAATACAGCGACCAACAATCAATGATGATGCCCTTTACAATTTGAGCTCCTAAACAGACAAAGCCCAGATTGCAAGCCATAATGTTGAGCCGATCTGATCTCCGCAGTGAGAGATTTATTTGTATTGTCATATAGAAGTAACTTCCTCAATATATCAATAAAAGTAAACATTAATTCTCACCTTTAATCTGGATGTTATGGAGACTTGTTGTCGTTTTGGCACGAGTGTAGGTCTGGAAAACAGTTGTGATAATCAAATAGTGTAAAACTGAGGTAAGTAAACTCATCTCAAGCGGTTTGTCTAGAACAGTTCCGTTGAAAGCGAATTTTCTTTTGTGTCTTCAAGTCAAGAGACTTAGCTTAAAGATACTCGACATTATAAATAATTGACACGGTGAAGTCACGCCCATCAAAATGCTAGCGCATGTCCCACAATTCATTTACGATGAACTCACCCAACTTCCCATTAATGGCGACTGGTGATTAACCTGTCGGATATGTTTTATCATAATTGGCTCGCTAAAGACAAGGCTATTCAATACTCTATCAACGTTGAACGCAAATTTCTCGGTTTTTTGAGTTTTCATATTTGAAGCTTTTCATCAGGATACAATATCATGTCCAGTGAATTCCAAAGATACCTGGTTCGCACGAACTCAGAAGAGAAAAAGAGGATGAAGCGAAACCACGGTCAATGATCTCCATATCAAATATCGGTCTGGTTTCCGGCGTTCGATTTCTAAATCACTTTAAACCGTACCGTCCCTTCCAATTCTCATAACATATATATAAATGTCCTTCCACCTCTCTAACACTAAGTATCATTGATTAATTGGCACACAGATACATGAATCAAGACAACATGGGCTCGCGTAGACAACACCTTCTTCTACAAAATCTCCACCATTTCATAAAAATAATGGGCGATAAGGTTAACCGAATATAGGGACGAGTAAATGCCCCTATGCAAAAATTAAAGTTTAAAATGATTTACTGCAGTGATTGGCAGGGAAACCTGGGCAGAATAATTGTAACGAAATTCTCGAATATAAGTCATTATTCAGTCTTCAAAAGTTATTTTTCTTTGATCTTGCATAGTGAAAAGGGCTAGAGTCTGCTTTTAGTTGTCTTTGCCTTGTACCAAAATGGGATATTATACCAAGAAATGAAAACTATGGCTGAATGTTAAACTATTATAATGGTGGCTTGCAGTTGAGCGTTCATGATTGTCGCTTGCTTGTTTTGTTCACTTAATTGTCTTATCTTTTAGTGCTTCACGTTGACTTCACTCTTTTGCCCATTATTACCAATTATGGCAAAAGCACCTACAACGTTACTGTTTGATTGAACAAAACAAACTGATGTCCACATGGAGTTTGGTATGATTATGACTTGGTGGCACTTTAGTTAACACCTGTCCTACTTGTATTTGAATGCCAGTTTCTGACTGGCTCAGATGCCAGAGTTAAAGCAATTGTGCAAGTGAAAGTGGAACGTAAATGAATCTCAGCGAATGAAAATGACTGTGCAGGAAGTAAGTGACCTTTGTGGATGAAGTGGACTTCACGGTACATCTTTGTGCTTCCTTGGCTACATTTTGGAATACCTTGAGTAAACAAATTGAATAACTGAAAAAGTCCATGACCAGAAGTCCAAACGAAACTTGCGCAAAACGACTTAGAGAAAGCAAATATTGGGTTCGCGAGGAAAACTTAATTTATTCTCCGCCTTAGATATCTTGAAAAAACATGAACGATGAAATTACTAAGTACTAAAAAAGCAACAATTAAAAAGAGAGCTGTAAGAATGTTTTCAAATAATACCATCACAAATTAGAACAAGAAAGAATGACGTGCCTCATCCAACCTTTCACACGCTCTTTTCATTATCTTGCACTGACGAAACTGTAATTCTTGTTACCAACCGTCTGTTGAAAGAAGGCTACTAAAGTAAAAATAACGACGAAAAATATTCACAGAAGAATTAATCTTTAATTCACGAAACATAACGAGAACACCGTGTCTTTGTTAAGTTAACTCCTTTTCAACTTAAAAGATGTACAACATTTCACTGACGAGGCCGACAGGAAAAAATGGTTAGTTTACATCGCTCTCCATAATTTCAAACAACACATAAGAAAATAATTAAAGTATAAAAGCTTAATGTATCGCATCTACTGCCCTAAAATGAGAAAATGCATGGATAAGAAAAATATTGATCGGCGTTTCATAATGATCTCATAAGAAGTTGAATCACTCGCTTTTCTTGGTTTTTGGTTATTCACTATTTTTGAGTGCTTGTCATAGTTTCTGAGGGGTTAATTGACTTTTTCGTTACTTTAAGGTTATTAAATATTTACCGACCATGTCGACTTTATTTGCAAATAAAAGGTAAAAATTGTACAAAATTTCACTTACCTGGAGGAAACTAACAGAAGGCAATTATCTAATCGGAATATCTGTAAAGCTTGTATTCGGAGTCAACAACAAGGCCATACGTTACTCCGTTGTGAATAAATGTCGACGAAGACACTCCATTGCCAAAATCCCACAAATAAAACGAGGAACCTTAAACGACCTCAACTGAAGAAAGGTACACTCACATGGTTTAAAAAAATATATCCGGTTTCACCCATCGTTATTAAATGATTTCCACGTGTATCTTCGTCATTCTGAAACTGCCTACTCGACGTATCAAGGTGTACTACGGTTTACTGTTGTAGATTAAGAATGTCAAACTTGAACGAATGATACCTTTTGCTTTTTGATTTCCTTGAAGAATAAAATGTGCGACTCGTCACGAGAAATATGTGATAAAGTGAATGTAAAGACAATCTGGCAGGCTTAATCATGGGAAGTGAGGGAAATGACACTGCAGCCTCGCTCTTGTTTATAAGGGACGATAAGAACACAGAAGCGTTTTGAAAGGAACCACACGAAGTTTTTCAGGGAGGACACCCGTGTATAATGACATGCAAGCGGGTAAAATAGCACTTGGTTGAAATGGCTCATTGACCTACTGCGTGTACTAGGGCACCAGTATTTTGTCGTACTTAACAGAAGCATTTGTGAAATTTTAAACAACGCAAGCTGCTGAAAACAGTTGGACGTGCAAATCTCAATTATAGTTAGGTATGGAAATAGTAAGCTTTAAAACTTTTTGAAGCTACTTCCCATAGGTGTTACAGGCTGAAATACTGCAAAAAAACTTTCTCTAATCTTTTATTTACATATTCTATATTGGTGTGAAATATACTGAAGAAATGTAAAATGGTTTCCGTGTTTACATAGCTTGATGTAAACACGCGGGAGGTTGGGAGAACACGAACACATTTCTTTTATAAAATAACTAATGAAAGAGGAACGAAAACCGTGTTTACATACTCATGTAAAATGGTTTTATGGCCAATCAGAGCGCGCGTACTATTTGAATTATTTTATAAAGCTAAATCAAAAGAAATTAAACGAGCTTAACATTGCTCGAGATTGCCATCAAATGTGTAATCTAAAGTATTAAATTTGTTGGGTATCCACAAGTTTTGCAACAAAGTTAGTTCTCCTCAGCAGAAGCTTAGTATATTTGTAGTACAAATTATTATTCAGCATCTTAGGTAAGAGGGAATCCGTGTTAATTTCGTTCATCATAATACTGTTAGCGACGGCTCCGTACTGACGGCTTCTTATTATAAGAGAGGATTGAAATGCTTTGCTCACCACTCTGGTCATTTGTCCATTACGGAAAAATATGACCTCAAATCAAAAGCTTTTCCTGATGCGGGAATTAGTAACGCACTAAAATGAAGACGTCGTCCCAGCTTTTTAGTTATGTGATTGTGGTTAAGAGGTACGACGCATGAACTGTCAACACTAAAGCGAAACGCATCAAAGCCGTATGTCGCATTGTTATTTATCATATAAACTACGGTGTTCTACAAGGATTCCCAGCTATGAGAAAAGCCGTACCAATACCCATGAAAAAATACGATAATTTTTCAATCAGCTGCTAACACGTCATTCCCCACTTTTTCTCCACTCTCTTTTGTTGATGAATGAATGGCAAAGCCTTCACCATTCTCAATTCAAGGTCATTTGTCGAAATTTTTTCGGATTATGGCTGTTAAAATGTAATTTGTATCGCTTACAGAGAGAGAAATTTTCTAGGAAGGGGAGGAAATAAAAAACCCCAAAAAATAAAAAAAAACCAAAGTTACTTTCTCAGCGGCTTTGGTAATGGCATTTCTCGTGGCTGAGTACGAAAATAGACAACTGGAAGATTTGCCACAGGCCAATTTGGCCGTGTAACTGAAAAGATTCCTTCTGTCGGTAAAGAAAAAGTCAATAACTTTGAATTTTGTAAATTAAAAGTTACGCCCATTGTTTGTTTTTGTAACGATTCAACGCGAAAGGAAAAGTGTATAGAGAGGACTCGCAGAGTTCGTAAATAAGTTTTGAAAAATGTCGGCGATGAAGTCGCAAAATATGGTTGAAGACAGTAAAAACAATAGAGAAAAAAGACTCTCGTGGGTTTCATGTCCTACAAACATAGTTATTCTCGATCCTCATTGGAGCAAAATCTCTTTGCCCTAAGAAATCCATTGTTGACCAAGCCTCTAGGTTAAGGACGGCTTGATATTAGCCATCTTGACCCACTCTTGGTCAGTAACGCATATTTATTGTTACTTTTCTCCGTTTGTTCTAATAAAATATTCATCTCCCCCGTGAAATTTATTTATCACTCATTTCATCCATTATACCAGTTTCACGTATGATCAATATCTCTTGCACTAAGAATAGCTTAAAAAATTAACCCGTGTTACGCAGATCAAAATGAATGATAGATTGGCAGATGGGGAGCACATGTTTTTTTGTAAAGGAACATATCATTCTTGATCGAAGCTTTCAGAAGCTTTGCAGTGCACATGATTAACTATGAAGAATGAGAATTGGTAAAGGAAGGAAAAATCTGAACGCATTCTTCTGGTATTTTCTTCGCTTTGATTTTAGCGCGTGTGACTTTCAGTAGGGATTAAAATTTAGTCAGCAGCAGAACATCTGGTGTCAAGTATAATGCCATTCATGTGTAAAGAACGCAGGCGGTAAACTTGTCAGTATAGTGATTAGTTTCCTAGACAAACATTTCAGAAACGTACGCGTCCTGAAAGAATTTCGTGTAGTAAACAAAGAAAAAAACCTCTGCGCTAAATTCAGAATTGAAGTAAATTGCTTTCATTTGTTTTAACTCCCACAAGCTGGCATATTCTAAATCAGATAAACTCTCTAATCAAATCAGCAAAAGTTTTTCCATATAATGATCTGAAAAATGAAAGGCAGGCCCTTTGAGCAGGTTGGTCGGTAATGTCAAACCGCTTCACCAAACAAATTCGAAATACAACACAAAAATGGTATTTGTGTAGTTAAAAAAAATTGACATCAAGGGAAGTAATCGTGAAAGGTGAAAGATAAACATTGGTCATCACTGAATATTCAGCTGCAAAACCAGGGTGATAAGAATTTTGATTTGGTTTTGGGTTCAAGCGCACTTTGGCTTCCTCGATCATTGGTATATTGGTGAGTAGAACAAAGCCTCTGCATTTGAACAGCTGACACCAGAGTTGGGTCGCCCTTGGAAAAAAATACGCCAGAAAGAATAAAAAAGAAAGTGTAATGGAGCTGGTAAGTTTACTGCATTGAAAAAGACACCATTCATTAATAATACATCAAGGATTGTCCGTTGATTTTCAGATATACATTTCATTCCCATTACCTCGGAGAGAAACAACACTGTTATTCAAGCACTTCAACTAGGCTAAGTTAATAAATTGATGTTTTCAATGAAATATAACTAAATCCTTGAAATAACTAGGCTGCCTCCTGGTGATTTTAAAATGTCTTTTATTCGGTTTCTTTTCCTAGTGTAACATCAAAATCCACAGCCTTGATGCTTGGCGTTTCTGCCGAATTATATAAGTTCGCAGACTTTTAAAGAAATTATCATTTTTTGTTCTCCGCAGGAACGTTTTTTCGGAATCCTGATTATTAGCTCATTCGCAATTTTATATTTAAGCAATTATATCCCAACTTGTTGTACGGGAAGCAACAAGATTACGTTTCATTAAAAATAGGAAAGACGTGCCGAAGTTCGTGCAAATAATGTCCGCCAATGAGCAAGTTTGTGTGCGTTTAAATATCACACCCAACAAGAAGTTTTCATCAGTGGTTTTTAAAATTGTTTCAGAATACAGAACACCCTCGAGATCTGTTTTTGCTTTATAACGTAATGTCCTCGGGTAGATTAGTCATTCCTCTAAAAATTAGTAGTTATTCGCAATAAATGGAACTTAGAATTTTTTCATGCCCTCCGTCTGGGGTGATCCCATCTCCTCTTTTAATTCTGGATTTTTAAGCTGAGAATATTCACCCCCGAGCAGCCAAAGAGTCAAAATCACGTGTCACAAGTTTAATTTTCGACCATGTTTAGGTATAATAAAAGAAAATCTGGTATCTGTGCGGTATACACTTCAGTGTCGGTGAAAGTAGTAGATATTTACCTCCAATTATTTAAATAATTGACAGAAATTAGACCATTTCGAAAACGTGCTCTCCAGTTTCATAGTTATCTCAATGAGTCGTAAGAGCCGATTTCTGTGAGGCTGCTACTGTATATAATAAAGTTCGAATATAACACGCGCTGTCATTGGTTGAAAGAGCGTGCTCTATCAGAGTGCTCTATTGATGGTTTGACATTTTAGACAGCCTTGGTCTTGTTCAACTAATCAGATTGGCTTATTGTAGCGTGCTCTATGAGAGTATAGAGCATGCTGACGACACTGTTGTTCGCTTTAAAATTAAAGTTTGTTTAAAATTGAAAGTAATACATGGGGAATTTAACGGATTCTTTCTTATGAAACAAATAGAGAAGCCCTGACTGTGCTCTGTTTTGTTGATTCAGTAACAGCAGCTAGAGGAAAAAAGAATTAAAATGTTTTTGCTAAAGAACTACTGATTTAGAGCAGTATCACTCACAAAATAACCACCGCGTTTGGTTTGTTCACTCATCAAATTTGTCAACAAAAGTGACAGAGATAAAAATAAAAATTTTGGTAATCATTTTTTGATATCATTCGTATCCTTATTTTCGAGGGGTAAGTTGATCTCTCAGTCATACTGTAATTGTAGTCATTGCATGATTTTGACGCACTTTTGTTAAAAGGTTTCGTCTAATATTAATAGTCAGGCGTGCATGGCGAGAGAAAGAATATTTGTCTTATATTTCCCTTTTATCATACCTTTTTTAGTTTAAATGTTTATTACAAAAGAACCATGAAATGAAGAAAGTACACAAATTTTTATTGAATTTTAATAAACCTACATGCAAATTATTAGATAAATAAGAACATAAATAAATGGGAAAAAAATAAAAACTCTATATTTTAATATGAAGGTTCGCGATCCAAGATCGATGCCCCTCATTAACCTTAAGCTCGGAAGCTTCTGCAGTTGGGAATACGATATTCTTAACGAACGTTTGACGGAGAATTAAGTTACTACATATAGATTATAACTTTTACCTCAATGTATTCCTTCTTTCCCACCTTCGCTGGTTGATACCCGCCTTACAAAATCTGTTTTTTCGCAAAAATGAAAAGAATACTTTTCATAAGGCTGTGTGTCTACCCAAATAAGTAATGTATGCGTACGTAAAGCTTATTTCAGCAGTGTGAATTCGGTCATCTGACATCTAACACGCGAACGTGTATGGATTTAAACTCTCGAAATGGTGGAGTCTGGAAAACTGAAGTTATTATTTTTTTGGAATCATTTTTCGATGTTTTTTAAATATGGTGTGAAAAACGATTTGAAAAAACATATCTTCGAAAACATATAAACACACACCTCTTGAGAAAAGGTCACATGGAAATTTTCGATTATATATCTGATGAGAAGACAAAAACGAAAAGGTGAAATGAGTCCCAACGGATCCATTATAGATGAAGACTTTTGTATGCATGTTAATAATACTAAAAGACACGCATTGCAAGTTATTATCAAAGTTTGGATTCGTTTTTCAGTTTTCATATCGTGTTCTTAGATCATGGGATGACACCTACTATACAACTCAGATGTCGAAGAAAGACGTTTGTGGCTGTGAATGTAGTAAAAGACGATGGAACTAATTATTCATTTCAATAAGTTTGGTTTCACAAAGTCGCAGCTGTTTGTTGAGACAAGATGGCTTTGAGGTTTTTCTAGTGTTTTGAGGTTAATGGAAAATTTTTAATTGACGGAAGTGATAATCTAGAGAAAAATTAAAGGAAATGTTGACCACTGAACAATTGTTACGAATTAGTTGCATTCGAAAATAGAAAAGTCTTTAAAGCCACAGACTGAAGGTAAGGAGGATGTTTTCTGTTCTTGTTGAAATTTGCTTGCGTACACGATTTCATTCGCCGGATAAAAAAATACACTCTGGAGTCATTTCAGTTGTCCTCCCTCCCCCCCCCCCCCCCAAAAAAAAAAAAAAAAAAAGAAAAAAAAAATTAATCGAATAGTACTATAGACTTATGGAGCCTTAAATGACAGATGCAAGGACGCTTTTAGACCAAGGGAAATTGTCACTTAAAATAAGGAGATCTTGGGAATTCTCTTGTATACAAGTACTTCAGATGGGTTGCGAGTCATTGAATCATAGAGTATAAACCTCGATATCATTTCTCTTGTTTTTCTCGAAATTTACTCAGTGTTGCCTCTTCTTTTGGCTGACTCAACTCTGTGTAAGGTTTTATGAAGCAATTTGAGATCTAGAAAGAAAATGTCATTAAAAGGCTGGTTGATCGGTGAAAATTCCAAGTCCTGAATAATTTCAGATTTTATTTTGACAGAACATTTCATGAAGAGATTGCTCTTGTTTCACGACTAGGTTTTTTATCTTGACATTTACATCAAAGTGGAAATTGCACAAAAAAGGCGTCGCCGACATCCAGCTTGTGGTTGAGTAAATCCTGAAAGCTTTTTCTTGATAGCAGCACAAGGGGAAAACAAACTGTGACATTTCAATAAGAGCTAATGGCAGATATGGAAACATTGCGAAATATGACGTGCAAACTTTTTTCAGGTTTTCATTCTTAATACATCTTGACAATGATGAAGGCTTTGAAGAAATAATCAAACCGTGACTGTGACTGTGAGAGACTGTGACTGTGAGATTTGGGCCCTTAGTAATATTGAGTTTTTCGGTGAAAGTAAATTTCACTTTTAGCCTTTTTTAGATCCGAGACGTGTTAAAGTAATTTTTAGAAAATATTGTGTTTATAAAAACTTTTAAGGAGGTCTACCGGTCATGAAGAATTATTTTATCCAATATACAGAAACATGTTAAATGGTGAGATTTAAATTTATCTGAAAGAGGTGTAAGGATAGCTTTCAATATCGTGCAGACAATGCCATGGTTTGAATGAATATAAATGAATTAGAGTAACCTCGTGGAATAGCACAGAGCTATCTTTGTACAGTAAAATCTTCCTAAATTTCTTCCCAACTCTGTGGAACCTGTACAGTTTGTAATTCTGAAGAATTTTATAGGCTGAACTATAAATGCAACGTTCAGGCAAGTTACTTCCAGTGACTTGTGACATTTATCAGAGTTATTGCCTATTTATTTCAAATTAAATTGTGCTTCTTCATAGATAGCGAGAGCTATTGAAACAAAATACATTGCGTTGGTTTTTCTTGCAGAAGATGGCAGATAACTCAACTATGATTTCAAATCGCACAAGTCAATTGAGCTGCGGTCAAGAAATACTGGAAGGCGAGTCCTATCACTATGATCTAAACATCTCAATTATCGTGATAAACACACCGTTTGCCATATTTGCAGTCCTTAGCAATCTTTTGGTGATAAGCACAATCTGTAAGTCTCAGGAACTTCGAGTCCCTGCCAACATTCTTCTCTCTAGTTTGGCCGTAACAGATCTACTAGTTGGCTTGATTACTCAGCCTCTGTTTGTTACATGGCGCTTGATGTTGCACTACCCATCAACCATCTGTAACTCCGAAGTTGTTCATTCTCTGTATGAAGCTTTCCTTCATTTGTGCACGGGTGGCTCTTTCCTATGTCTCGCATACCTCAGTACCGACCGTTTCCTGGCGGTATCCAAGCCTTTGCATTATCGCGCTAAAGTTACTACAACACAGGCCGCGCGTAATATGATCATACTGTGGGTTGTATGGATTGGTATCGTTGTGCTCCGCTACTCGGGTATTGACGAAGAAACCAATCAAGCCATTACCTCGGTCATCGCCGGCACTCTGGTGCTGTATCTTCTTGCTGCTCAGATAGCCTTGATTATCAGCATCAAGCGAAACAGTATTCATGCCCTGCATTCAGAGGAAAACACCGCCAATATCGCCTCTAAAAGAGAAGCAAGAGTTGCGTTAACCATTGTTTACATTTTCTTAGCTCTCCTGGTTTTCCTCCTTCCCGCTGTTGTTGTGCAAATTGTTCTGGGATTCACCAGTAGCAATCAGAGTAAAACTGAATTGAACTTAGCCATTTCAGCTCTTCTGATAAACTCTTCTGCAAACCCACTCATCTACTTTTGGAGGAGCCGAGACATGCGCAAAGCAGCGCGTAATCTTTTCCTAGGCCCTGCAACCAACACTGGAGCAGCCGAAAGCATTGGGTCGTCTGATAGAAATAGCGGTGGTAACAGTGAAAGGTCTCTTGAGGATGCTGTGTAGATCAACTGAAAAATTATATATGTTGAAAAATATAGATGAAGCAACTTTCTGAAAACCAGACCTTTCACTTTGCGAGTGTTGTTATTTTCAGAGTTAAGGTTCTCCAATTCACCTTTTGGGCTTTAGATTTCACGTGTAGTATCACGTGACTTTTGATGTAAACAAACCCTGAAAGTTCGGACATTGAGTTGAGCTCGCAGCACATGTGTCTGAACTTCGGCTTTGGAAATTTTTCTTAAATAACTTCCCACTTTCAAGAAGCGTCCCTTCGCTCAAAATTGACATCTTTCTTTTGTCATTTGTCTGACAATCTACGCACTAAACACCCTGAAAATACCTGATCAGATACATCACTGTACGCAGAACTAGTTCAATTATTCCATGCCGCAACGCCTCCTGTAACATTCTTCGCATCTGCTTCAACGGCAGCGAAATGACAACTTGCTTAATAAACGATCAAATAAATAACAAAAGAAAGATGTCAATTTTGAGCGTAGAGACGCTTCTTGAAGGTGGGAAGTTCACCTTCACAAGGACACAATTTAACGACAAGAACAGCAATGGTCACCAAGGGCAAACCTGAGGCTCAGAATAATTAAAAAAATTGCTTTGAACTTCTTTTAGAAATTTATTGGATTGAAAAAAAATAGTGTGAAACAATTCATGATATGTTGAAGATAAAACCTCTCCTGCACTATTAATATGTATGCAGTAGTATAGGATAAGTCTGATATCTGAGTAAACCTTGTCACCTGCTGATATAAACCGTAAAGTGTCAAGTCCATTCAGGTAATGTATGACATGGTGTAACATAAACATGTCAGGTAGTAATTTATGTTTTTCTTTAAGTAATGTAAATACGCCTAATGATTTAAGAAATTGTATTCTCAATACCTTCTTAAACATGCTGTTTACGTTTAAAGTGACTAGCAGCGATCACTTAGCAACATTGTCATTCTTCTTTAATTGTTATAATATATTTAAGTTTAATTCGACTGACGTGAGTAATTTGCATATCAAAATTATCTTTAGTTCCGTACATGTGTTCTGCATCCGGTGTCGTCGATTGTCGACTGCTAAATGGCAGACTTACATGTGTATTTTGAGAAGAGCAATCAACTTTCACTTTTCTTGAACAGTGAGGTCTGACTTGAAATGGACGGAATACAGCCTGAAGTCCTTGTTGTGCTTCTTTATCTGTCGTTAATTTACGAAATTATCACTGGCGTGAGGATACGAGGACAACAATCATATGAAAAGATGAGGAAAGCGTCGGTCAGAATTGGAAAGCCGTCATTCGGCAACAGTCGCTTGACGAACACAAGACCTGATACGCGACCAGCGGAGAATCTCAATCAAACATATCGACATTTTGTGCAGATGAGGATTTTGGCGAGAGACTAGACTACTGTGAAATCTGAAAAGTCGTATTTACCCTTGGCTTTATATTGGAAGAAAGAGAATCACCGAATCAACTATCGCATGATGATAGAGCTGTGCTTGAGCTTTGGGGTTACATCCATGTTAATAAGATCAGCCTTCATGAAAACTGAAAACGCATACTTAAAGATCCATTGTGAATCAGGATTCGCCTTCTGTTGAGAACACAATAAACTTTGGTCATTTGAAAACATCTGTGAGTCGGTATTAAGAACGCCTATACATATTTTTGTAAATCATTCTATTACTCGACGTCATCTAATATCACGTAAAGTTTGTCGATTCAAAAGAATTCGTAATTCAGCGTTCTGAACCCTAAGAAAGCTAATTTCCCAAAAAGTCAAGTTTTTTAAAGATAAGCCGACATCAACAATCCGCCCATCGTACTGTATGTAGCTCTTATGATCACAGTAAATAAGTGAATATGTTTACACAGTACATTTCTGATGTTTTTCAGCGTTCACCTGTACATGTACATTATACATTTACATGTATAATTAATAATTATGTAACAGCTTTCTTATGAGTGCTTTAAATTTTATTCTTCTGAGGCTATTTATTCTACTCTCTTACTCAATACTCGCTTAACGCTTTACTTGTAGGGTGTAATACATAAATATTTGTAATAGAAGTTTATCATTGTACATCGCGGAACCGATTCAACGTACCATGACAAAATTTCGTAACACGTATGACTAGGCTTTCGCCTGGTTCCTTTGTTTTGTTTTCTGGTTTTATTTTGTTGTTTTTTTTTTATTTTTATAGCGGAGAGTTTAGATTTCCACCTTCTTTTTCCTTCATTGTTTTCAAGCTGATGAAGCTTACTAAAACGTTCGTACCTCAGGGGCTAACTACCCATCATGGAAGCCAGAGAGAATAATCAAGGTGTCATAGCAAGATTGTGGAGTTTTTGCCACCTGCTTTGCAGCATTGGAAGTGATGTGAAAATACTTGCATCTAAGTTTTTAAACGGGATTTTTTATTTTCTTCGTGACTTATAAACTGCTGCACTGTTGCATTTTTTTCTCCAGCATGAAGGAATTTTCATTTCGGCATAGATTGAATGGGGACAGTGTAAATGTCAAAGTTGTTGCCTGTCTAAAACCTCAGAAAGTGATTAAAGTTACATTGCAAGTAATCCAAAAGCAACAGGAATTGTTAACGGTATAAATATGAAGCAAAAAAAATTCCCAAAAACATAGACGCGTAATCGAGAAAGTGCCTCAGGGCAGTAAAATAGAACACACACCCTAAACACTTTACTTTGCAATGCATCAGCAATTCTTCAGGAAAATTATCCAAGCCTCATTACAAGGAGTTTTACGTCGCTTGAAATGTTCCTTTTCAATGTCCAAAAAGTCACAAATGCTTTTCAGTTCCGTAATGCTAAATTTCGTGCTTAATTTTCCATCCGCAGTTAGCTGGCACAAGTTGTATGACATGTATGTGATCAGATGTCGTAGCTGTAGGTTGCTGAATACCGCTTCTTTTTTACATGAAATGTCACACTCGAGTTCCTTTGTCTGTTCTTCATTCAAAACTTTTTCTTCTTATTTCCAGCTGAGCAATACAGGCCAAAGAGCCGTGTTTCTTTATTGTTGCCACTAGGCGAGAAAAATATGCTACGATTTGCTGCAACTGAGAGCTGAGACAGTCAGCTCCAATAAGTAAGCAGTCACCCTTAACAATCTCTTTCTCTCTGCATTTTACGAGAAACTTGCGTCAACGATGCCTTGTAGCTCTTTTTTAGTAGCTCAGCATTAATAGCTCTGTATCCGTGGTTCTGTATAAGTATGTTCTGTACTAGTAGTTCCATATCAGTAGCTCTGTATCATTAGCTCTCTAGCTCCGTATTAGTGTCAGAAGCTCCATATTACTAGATCCACATCAGTAACTATGCATCAGTAGCGCGGTATTAGTAGCTTAGTATCACTACCTAATGTCTCAGGGCCCCTCTAACAGTAGCTCAGTATCAGTAGTTCTGCGTTTGTAGCTCTGTTTGACTAGATCCCTTATTCATATCTCGGTAACGATAGCTCGTAATTATTAGCTCGGTATCAGTAGTCCCTGTATTAGTAACTCCATATTAGTCCGTATTCATAGCTAACTTACTAGTAGCTTCAAAATCCTTAGCCAATATATCAGTCGGTTCGTATCCTTAGCTAATTTATTAGTAGCTTCTCGATCCCTTGCTAATTTATTAGTAGCTTTGTGTCCTTAGCCAATTTTTAGCAGCTCCATTTCAGTAGCTCCTTTTTAGTTGCCTCTCTATCTTTAGCTCCCTATCAGAAGCTCCGTTTTAGTAGCTCCTTTTCTTTGCAGAGTATCAGCAGCTCCTTATCAGTACCTCCGTATTAGTAGCTCCTTTTCCTTGCAGAGTATCAGTAGCTCCCTATCAGAAGCTCCGTTTTAGTAGCTCCTTTTCTTTGCAGAGTATCAGCAGCTCCTTATCAGTACCTCCGTATTAGTAGCTCCTTTTCCTTGCAGAGTATCAGTAGCTCCTTATCAGTACCTCCGTATTAGTAGCTCCTATCATTAGCTCAGTAGTTTAGTGTCAGTAGCTCCCTATCAGAAGCTCCGTATTAGTAGCTCCTTTTCCTTGCAGAGTATCAGTAGCTCCTTATCAGTACCTCCGTATTAGTAGCTCCTTTTCCTTGCAGAGTATCAGTAGCTCCTTATCAGTACCTCCGTATTAGTAACTCCTTTTCCTTGCAGAGTATCAGTAGCTCCTTATCAGTACCTCCGTATTAGTAGCTCCTTTTCCTTGCAGAGTATCAGTAGCTCCTTACCAGTACCTCCGTATTAGTAGCTCCTATCATTAGCTCAGTAGTTTAGTATCAGTTGCTCCACATCAGAAGCTCCTTATCAGCAGCTCCTACATTAGTATCTATACAATATTTGCCCCGTATCAGTGGCTCCTTATTAGTTGCTCAGCATTAGTAGGTGTTGTATTAGTAGCTCCGTATCACTAGCTCTCTAGCGAAGCTCCGTATTACAAGCTCCGCACCAGGAGCTCCTTATTATTTGCTCCGTTTCAGTAGCTCCGCTATTATTATCATGTTCGAGTAACTCCATATTAGAAGCTCCGTATGAGCAGCTCCGCACCAGTTACTTCGTATCAGTTACCCTATATCAGTAGCTTCTAATCTGTAAGTCCATGTTAGTGGCTCTGTTTCAGTAGCTCTGTATTAGTAGGTCATTATCAGTAGCTCCGTTCTAGTAACTCCGTATTAGTGGCTGCGTATTAGTAGTCTCCATCACTCACTCCATAAAAGTATCTCCAAAAGAGTTGCTCCATATCAGTAGCTTTGAATCGGACGCTCTGTATCACTAACTCCATATTTGAGCTTGCTATCAGTAACTCCATGAAATTTTGAGTTAAATTGTGAACTCGGTCAAATTTTTTTTCTACACGTTATTAGACAGGAAAATTATTCAACTTTAAAATATTAATGCCTCTAATGTCAGAAATTACCCAGAAAATGGTAAAAAAGTTCAATCTTTATGACGTGTTCAAGTTTGTTGATCCGTTTCCATGGCAACCGTTTCAAATAAATGCACTTTTAAGGTCTCTTGAGAGTCTTTTTTAAGTCCGATGATTCGTTTGTTCCTGTAGTCCCTTCCAAGACTTATCTGTGTATATTTCCAAAGCTTAAAAAAGGCCTGGATGCTTAGTACGGGATCATTTCGCTGTTCATGCTGACTCCTCGTGAATCTAGCTCATAGTAGTAATAACGCCATGCCAAAGGGAGGAAAAATCGGACAAAAACAGTCCGTTCTGAAAAGAAGTTGTCGAAAAAAGATACCAAAATTCAAGGGAGTCCAAAAGCAGAAGAAACTTCCCGTGGAAGTTGCGAGAAATTCTGCTACAGAAATCACGTTTGTCGGTGAAGATGATATTGTGAGCGAGCAAATTCCACCGCCCGCTGCTTCGGCGTCATTTAGAAAACTTGCTGTCGAATGCACAGAAAGCTCTTCGGATGAAAGTATGGATCCGAAAGGTGAAATACCAGAAGGATACCGGCTTGTGTCCATTAATAGTCTTGTGGAATTTGCGAGAAGGATTCATTCCAATTCGCCATGTTCTTCCGGTGAGATAATTATTTGTTCTTTCGTAATTTACGTTGTATTCATCATAAAATGTGGTTCTTTATTGCTTTTCTCATCTTGTGTCGTTATCACTAAGTTATTTCTTTATTTTTGATGTTGTAGATCATCTAGAACTTCGAGAAATAAGCACAAGCCGATTTGGCCTCAGTAGCAGCTTATATGCTGTTTGTGATGATTGTGGTCTGTCGGAATTTCTGGCCACCGGTGATCATAATCCCTCCGACAATGCCCCCAGAACTGTGCAGGGAAAAGATTTAAATCGGAGAGTGGTTTACGCTGCCGTTGAGATGGGAATTGGCAGAGAAGATGTTTCCAAGTTTTGTGAAATATTGAATATGCCTTTTTCCTTGAGCAAAGATACCTGGCATAGTCATGAGGATGCCTTGCTTCAAGCTCACACTGAAGTTGTCCAGGTTGAATTGGAGAAAAACAGAAGGGAAGCAAGGAAGCTGGCTATGACAGAAGAAGGGATCAGTGCAGGGGATGAGGACACTGTAGTAAACATCCCAGTCAGTTTTGATGGCACATGGTCCATGGTTCCGCGCGGAACGGTCTGGAATCTAGCGCATGAAATCGAGGTCGGAAAGGCCAGATTAATAGTACTTAGAGAGCGACTAGACGTGGAGAGCTATTTAGATGCGCTGTTAGATAGGAAAAAGTCCCATAATTTCCAGTTTTTTTGTATATTTCTCGGAAAAAGGTCAGAAAATCCAGAGGCAGTTTCAAGTACTTGACTGGCAGTGTTAAGCAGCCCTCAAGATGCCAACGCATTGCTGCGTGCCGCTATGTACAAGGAAAGGATATCGCGACGAAGAAACCGGAGAGAAAGTTTCTTACTTCAAATTTCCCACCGAAGAAAGGTTAAAAAAGTTGTGGATCTATGCTATTCGGAGAGATGAAGGAAAAAATTTCCAGGTTTCAAATAATACCAAAGTTTGTTCGCGGCACTTCAAATCTGACGATTTAAAGAAGAGTTTAAATGGCGTGGTTTCCTTGAAAAATGGAGCTGTTCCTTCAGTTTTCGCTTGGAAACGAAGCTCACCTCGCAAGCGACCGCCTCCAACGCCTCGTATCTCCAGTACGGCCGCTTCTGTGTCTCAAAACTTAAACGAAAATTGTTTCGGCCGCGACGAAAATTAGATACGTCATAGCTACTTAATTAGGTTAATCACCGTTAATAACATTAGTACGGCAAGCTTCCTCCCGAAGTCGACATCTGAGGCCATCGGGTATGTAAAATCTGTGGTTCGTTTTCTTTGAACTTTGTTCATATAACCTGATAAACTGTTTGTAATCATAGGTTTCGAAAGACTCATCAATAAACAACAGAAAGTCCTTTGAAACGTGGCTATTTTATACCGTTAACGCTTCGGTCGAGGAAACAAAAATATTAGTGAACTTGTGGAGTCTGCCTGTTCGAGCGAAAGTTTGGAGACATCGGAATGCTCATCCAACTCACACCTTGCACCGGAAATGGAAGCACAGCAAACAGCGACAAAATTTGATTTGCAGTCCAAAGAAAATCTGGAAATTGCTAGACTCGAGAAACTTTTAGCCGATACTATCGAAATTAAAGAAACGTTAGGGAGCGAGGTGTTATCTCTGAAGGCAAACATTGCTCTTGTCGAGCAAAAATGTGAGCAACTCGAGAAGCACGTGTTTTCATTTGACAACGTCAAAACAGATGACTCTTTGTTGACATTTTATACTGGGTTTCCAAATGTCCAAACAATGATGGCTCTGTATGAATATTTGGATCCTGGTGTAAATGGCATGAATATAAAATACTGGCTTTCTGGCCAAGATAATTCACAAAAGGCTGCTGCTGGTAATTCAGTCAAGCAAGGAAGGCCTAGGACTTTAACACCATCTGATGAATTTTTTCTGGTAATGTGCAGACTGAGGCAAGGATTTGCTGAAATGCATCTTGCACACTTGTTTAAAATTTCTCAGTCGACTGTAAGTAGAATATTTATTTCATGGATTAATTTCATGTACTTAAAACTTGGCCAGATAAATATCTGGCCATCCAGGAAAGTGGTGGATGAATAAATGCCTGAAGCTTTCAAAGAAAAGTATCCCAGCACAAGGGTAATAATCGATTGCACAGAGGTTCGCTGTCAGATGCCTAGCAGCCTTCTGTTAAACAGTGAATTATTTAGCTCCTATAAAAACCATACCACCCTAAAAGCACTGGTGGGAATTTCTCCCAAAGGGTCAATGACATTTATAGGACAGTTATACACTGGCAGTATATCAGATAAAGAAATGGTTGAACACAGTGGTTTTCTGAAACTACCCTTTGAACAGGGAGACTCAGTAATGGCTGACAAGGGTTTTACAATTGAAGATGTTCTTCCCCTGGGAGTGTCCCTTAACATCCCTCCCTTCCTTGGAATGTCTGACCAGATGCCAGCTGAAGATGTCATAAAAACACAAGAAATCGCAAGCTTGCGCATCCATGTGGAAAGGGCCATAAATAAAATTAAGAACTTTTTAATATTTGAGGGTGTTATCCCAATAAGTCAGTTCTGTACAGTAAATCAAATGTGGTGTGTGTGTGCGATGCTTTGTAATTTTCAAGATCCCATCATAAGTGCATAATTGTATCATTGACATACTTGCATTGGAGTACAGTTTTCCTTTCTAAATGAAGTTTATTTAAGCCTCTCTAGATCCTTGCATAAACCCAGAAAATATCCATCCTCCCACCAAATAGAAGGGATTGGAAATTCCACAGTGGGGGGGGGGGGGGGAATGGGGTCTCAAAAGAAAAAAATAATTCAAGAAATGTTTGAAGTTTCAGCTCAATTTCTAGACAAGGGGTGGGGTATCAAAAATCTCTTCTTTGGGGAATTTTCTGGAACTACACATTGCACTTGAATACATGTAGCATTTTGAAAGGTTCAAAAAATCAGAATAGACACTGAACTTGTAATTAATTGTCAATAAATGTTCTGTTGCAAATATGATAACTTGAGTGGAAGTACACAATGTAGAATGCAAGCCCAAAGAAAGGAAATGGCAGTACACTGTACAAGAAATTATTTACAAATCCCCTTTTGCTATTATTATACCTGATTGCATGACAAAAGGGAAGAACTGGTATTAAACCTCACAAAATAAGAATAAAAACCCATCCCTCATTGATCTTTTTTAAGGAATGAATGATATTGTAGCCTTGCAAAAAAAATGCCCCCTTTTTTAGGAAAATGGTATTTTTACCTCCTTTGATGCATATTAAAAATGAATGAATGGAAAGCAAGGGAGAAATTTCATTGTCTTGTGTTCATTGACAAGACATAAAGCAAAACTAATTCAATTAAAATGGTGAAAAAAAAACAACAACAACAACAAAAACTTAATTTTGACCACAAAAATTTACAAATTGCTTGTGGATTACTATACAAAAGAAGTGAAATGAAGTGAAAACCCCTAAAGAATCTGGCATTTACACTGCCTTTGCTGCATGCTTTATGAAATTAGCAAAATAATAAGATGCAAGCTTTTGCCTTAATTCTGCCCAGTATGCAGGGTCAAAGGCAATCCTTTCCACAGAGATCCCTTTCTTGGTGTATACAATAAAATCACACCAGGATGCTCCAGATACACCCATCTGGCCCTGAACTTGAGCAAAGTAAGCATGGTTCCTTTTGAGTTTACAATGTTCATTGACAGCTTCACAGCAGAATGTGGGATCCTCACAAGCCTCCAAAGGGGTAACATGAAATTTAGTTTCTGGACATTTAACCTCGGCAAGTCCAAAGTGACGCTCGCATCCAAAATCGACAACCCTTGCATCAGGGGAGCCAGCAAGAATTGGCATGTGTTGTGAAATGACCAGACCACAGTTGAGGACCTTGACTGGTGTCTTTCGGGTTGGCATTACTTTTTCATATTCTCTTAGTGCAATTGGCTCATATTTCAGTCCATGCTCGACATGTCTTGAAGAGAATGGCTTTGGGTTGATGAGCTCAGCTGCAAACTTGTCATGGTTCCTTTGCCTCTTACTTATTAGCTGAAATCTTGAAGCTGTGAATCTATATTTGTGCTCATTTTTCCAGCATTCAGAATTTGATTGCTCTCTTGTGGTAGATTCAATGCTGTTAATAGAATTTTCATCAACTTCAAGAGTCTGAATAAGTGCTTTCTCAGCAACGTCTAGATTGTTAAGAATATATGAAGGTCATATATTTGAACTGCGGATAAAGACATGAATGAAAGTGATCTTCGCAGTGATGTGCACTACTTAGGCAGTAGCGAAAATAAGGCCTGAAAAAAAAAAAAAAAAAAAAAAAAAAAAAAAATTCAGGCCTGTACGGGATCCCGTACAGGCCTGAATTTTTTTCAGGCCTTATTTTCGCTACTGCCTAAGTAGTGCACATCACTGCGAAGATCACTTTCATTCAACGTCTAGATTGTCAGGAATGTCAAATGTGTCCATTGCAGATAATGGCAATCTGGGGTAGGTCAGTTCGGTTGGCAGAGAGTTGTTTAATCGAGGTATAGAGGCAATGTCAATGGTGGCACTAAAATTTGCCTCTGTATGGGTTAGCTGATAGCTACAGAATGATCCTGTCTGGCTCTCACCAAATTTGGTTTGCACAAAGGCTGTGGGAGAATTTTCTGCAGCCATTAATGACAAACCAAACTGTGGGTTTATACCTTGAAGAGTCTTCTTCAAATCGGCTTCTGCCTGGAGGTCATGAGTAGGTTTCATCCTGGCTTCATAGAGAAGAGACTTCACCCCTTCCCTTATTTTTGTTTCGTTGAGCTTTGTCTTGGAAACAGTTACTTCCATGACTGGTTGAGGATGGATGTTTTCCCCACGGCCTTTAGCATGCCACCTCTGAAGCTGTGAAGTGCATGCTAAATTGGGTTGTTCATCATCTTCATTGTCCAGGTCATCAGTTGCCTGGCTGTCATACAAGCTAAACTTGCATCCTTTAAACATTAATGCAAGGACATGGTTACAATAACCCACTTTTCCAGCTTTACACAAACAGTTGGCATGCATAACTTCACCTGAAACGATGCAAAGCACAAAACGAAGACTGTGTTGAGCATCATTCTTCCTGAAGCTATGATAGCATTTGGCTCTCAGGTAGAAGTACCTTTGATCGCTGTTTGCTTCTATATCTTTGAGATACTCATCCTTTAAAAATGTCTTCGCTTTTCTCAAGTTCGTGGGAATCGAATGATTGTCAGCATTACCCACTTTCTTTCCAGAACTTTCAATGTGCTGGTTCATTTCGGCCCTCGAAAACGGCGGCATCCTTTCAAGTGATTTTCCCCAGCCATCGCTTGGATACTTTGGGGCTGGAGTTTCAGGGGAGCGTTCGGCCGGCAGATTTGAAAGCCTGGTCTTTCTTTTCGTATAAATCTTATCTTTATCCGGATCGACCACCATCTTATCTCGACCAGACGTGATATATTCTTGGACCCTATAATAAAAACAAAGATTATCAATGCAAAAGTTCCGCCAAAGCCACGTGTATAAATAGTTGCGTATGCTCACCGTTTGACAAAGCACGCTTTAGTCTTGAGTCCTTTAAGAGAATCACCGCGGCACCTTAGCCAAAACTTCAGTTCTTCATTCTTTAAGGATGAAGGATTTCTCCCATTCAAGGAAGCACCGGGTATATCGTTCTCGGTGAGAATAGTGTAGCTATCTGCGGACGAAGAGCTGGACAACGCCATAATTTCTTTGTTGTTTACTTTACCGAGGCCTTTCCGACCTCGATTTCATGCGCTAGGTTCCAGACCGTTCCGCGTGGCGGCCATTTATGAATACGGTGTATGGAATTGGTTTTGTCATCTCAGCTGCTACTGGAAAGGTTTTGGATTACGAAGTCATTTCAAAGGTATGCAACACTTGCATACAAAAAAAATCATCTTTAAATGAACATGACTTTGAACAGTGGGCTGAAAACCATACCTGTCTGGGTAGTTTTGGAGGCTCAAGTGCTAGCATGGAGATGGAATCTGCAAAGCGTCTGTGGGGTAGGAGTCAAGACTACTCCATTCGATACAAATTTATGATTTCCGATGGAGACTCTAAGTCTTATAGTGCCATTTGGAACTACTATGGGGCATGTGACATTTGTAATCAATATGAATCTTTAGAGTCAACAAGTGAAGAATACAAAACTTGGAAGGCATCTGAAGATTATGTCAAGTGGGAAAATGAACATCTTGATGGATCTGTGGATTGCAATAGAGTAATCAAACTTGATTGTATTGGACATGTCCAGAAGAGGCTAGGAAAGGCTCTGTACGAATTTCAAAGAACTGCTTTAAAACTAGACGATGGTAAGCCTGTGAAAGGAAGACAGGGTCGATTAACAAAAACAGCAATTGAGAAAATGAAACGCTCTTATGGGAAAGCTATTCGAAATAATGTCAACAGAGACATTAACTCTGTAGAGGAGCAAGATGCTGCTGTCCAGGTTATGCAGACTGAAATTATGGCTGGCTTGTACCACAGCTTGAAGTTACCAAACAAAGAAAGACACAAGTATTGCCCAAACAATTCTTGGTGCAGGTACAAGAAGAAAATTCCTTGCCCTGATAGGCCTCACCACCTAGATCCAGTGTTTGAAAAGTATTTGCATCCTATTTATGAGAGGCTCAGTGATCCTGCCCTTCTTTCACGCTGTCTTCCTGGGTTTACTCAAAATGCAAATGAGTCTATCAATTCATTAGTGTGGATTAGATGCCCAAAACACAAATGGCATGGAAGGAAAAGAATTCTTTTGGCAACAGCATCAGCTACCCTTCAATTTAGTGCAGGAGCAACAGCAAAGCATGAGGTGATGGCAAGGGCTGGGCTTGCTGTTGGGGGCCACACCAGGAAAGAGAGCACCAGAAGAGACTCTGAGCGAATCAAAAAGGCTGAAAAAAGGATCCAGGATCAACATAAGAAATACAGAGTTGCTCGAAGACAAGCAAAACAAAGAGATGAGGAGCAGCGGAGACAAAAAGAGGGCACAACATACAGTGCTGGTGCTTTCAACGAACTGACTGTTACTACAGCACCAGCGAAAAAAAGAAAAAAAAAATAGAAATTGTGATTTATAACTAGAAAATGATCTCAGGATACTTTAATAAGGCTGTTTTTTAAATTAATTAATGATTGTTTTGTTTAATGGATGTTTCACCACTGATTTTGCTTTTGAAATTTTTAAGCAGCATTTTTCTCAAAAAGGCATTTTTACGGAGTTTTTAGCTGCCCCCCTAGACTTTTTTCATTTGCTTTTATCCATTTTCTGCCAAATTTGGCTCAGTTACATATGAAAGGCTGCTCTACAAACCTATTGAGCCTTTTTTCTTTTTGATGAATTCTGTTGAAGTTATTCCAGGTTAAACTCTTTACAAAAGTATGCTGTTGCTATGACAACACAATTTGGTGAAAACCAAAATTGCTCAATAGGTTTGTAGGAGAGTTTGTGTAGTGTTATTGTGTGAAATATTATGTTTACTGTATTACTAGAACAGAAAAAAAGTAGGGGGGCATGAAATTAGTGAGAATTAGCCTCCATGATGAATTTGGTTAATATTTAACCATAAATTTGCTTATTATGGTCTGCGAACCATATGCCACATTAGGTTGTGGGTTAGTCTATTTGCATGCAAAATTTTATGGTGATACATTAAATAGCTGGAGTTTTATAATCTCCACAATCTATTACAAATTTGGGCCCAAAATGTAACCAGACTCCCCCCTTAAGGTCACACTGCAATGGCCAGGAAAGGCTGATGATTTTCCTTTAAGATGAAAGCTTACCTTGGAAACTCACCAAAGCATTTCGATGTGCAAGCAGGGAAACTTCTTCGAGCACCAAAAAAGCCCCTTGAGATGGTATCTCTCACAATTAATACTAAAGCATGCAGTGAAGAATATTTACCAACTTAATCAATAATTTTTGGCGACACCAACAAGGCATTGATATTCGGTTGATAGAGATACTTTTAAAGAAGGATAAACAGTTTTTACATTTGGATGTATTTAAGACATAGTGCAACACGCTTGTCATCAATAACATTAAATTATGTTTTTATATGAAACTGAATGTGCTTAGAGGTGCTTTTAAGTTTCCATTTTGATTGATATTTATTTCCCCTGGTTTTCTGCTTTTGAAAGGTGGCAGAATTTCAAGCAAATACAAGTCAAAGAGATATAAAAGTCAAGCTAAATAGAAGTTGTGCAGCAATGCCTCCCCTGTTGTTAGAGGAGGAGAGAAATAAGTTGGTTTTGTTCATTTTGCAGAGTCCTTTCTTCCTCTTTATTTCTTTACAAATCCCTCAATTCATACATCAGCTTTTGCTTTTTCTGCCTCAAGATCATTATAACTTTTCTTCAAGTCTGAAAGCTCATCTCTTGTGAGATGAAGGTCCCTCCTTTCCACTCCCTCAATAGACACTAGTTCACTGTGTAGAATGCTTAAAGTGAGATATTTTGACTAAAGCTGTTCTCTTTTTCTTCTTTTAGTTTGCCTATATTTGCTTGCCACAACTCTTTCTAGCCTGCCTTGGATAGGGTAGTCTGTCTCTCAACTAACCCTAAACCATGATCTGGAAACTGTGGCATTGAGAAAGTTAATATAATCACATCCATCCTGAACATTTTCACACTTTATCTTTAGTAATAGTTATGGTATATTTACTGCCTGTTTTATATATGACAAAGGCGGATCTGGGACAAAAATTTTTTATTCATAGCTTCTCTGCATATACCTTGAAATTACATCTGACATGTCATATATGTTGGGTTTCTTATATCTTATGTGAAGGAAATCTGCATTTTTGAAATCAAATTTACAAATGTGTAAATCTGGCTTTCTATAACAAGTCCCAGTTCCTCGATGTATTAGAACGCACGTGTCTGGTGGATGGTTCATTCAAACCTCCAATTTTTTCAATGGGTATAAATTCTGTGCCCACATGCATGGCCTATCTATACAGCTGAATAAGCCAGGTTACAAAGATTGTTTTGGGAGAAAGAAAATGGAAGCCCGTCGTAACCGTGCGCAAGACCACGGTGGTTTCTCGAAACACACTCATATCGGTCGATTTGCAGACATATTTAAAGGATAAAATATGTCTTTTTTAAGTTCCCTTAAAACTTATTTCCTGCATGGGAGGAAGCCGCGAAATACACTAAAAGAACTGCAACAAAAGGAGAATGTTATGCGAGGTCGGGGAACCACTATTTCTCATAAGACGCCTAACCTTACGACCATTGATTGAAAATACCTCAGACAAATCTCAGACACTTGAAGGAGTTACACTGGAGTAAAAAACACCCTATTTGATATGCATTTGGACCTTTCAAGGATGTCTCGTTTGTTTATCCATTTATATTTTCGAATTTGTCGGATGTTCTGAAAAATAATGAGAGGTTAGGGAAACATGTGCAGCATCTCGAGGTATTTTTATTTTTCAATTTAGTTCATTGTTCCATACATTTTATTGTAACGCTCCAGCCATTTTTAAATACTCCGTTCCCAAGCAAAAAACCACCGCCTCCGCCATTTTGTCCGTCATTTCTGGCAATGGATCCAATTAATGAGGAGGAGTCAAAATACCTTCTGACAATACAAATGCGCAACCAATGGCAAGTTGTTAGCAAGGAAAAGAAAAAGATTTAAAACACAAAAACAAAGGAACAATGAGGATGGGACACAGTCCATTGCTAAGGTCTCCGATAATTTCATCGCTGTTGCCGCCAAAAATTCGGTTGATTACAAATTCGTACTCTCCTTTTGTCACATTTCATTCAGGCCTTTTGTTCTGCGCGCATAACTTTCATTAATATTCTGTTACTCTTTCCTGTATAATTTCCTTTTGTTTATGTCGCTTGTATTAATCTTCACCACGGATTTTATTCATTCGGATCAACCGTTGAACTATTTGAACCGTGTAACTGTTTATACGTCTCTATCGATCGCTTCACGCCGGTTTACGATGCTTTACGTCGCTTTACATCATCTTTAATTTGGCAGTTGACCCAGATCTCGTGCGACGTTTGTAAGTGTCTTTTTTTTTTCATTTATTTTTGTTTCTCGTTTGTTAATTTCTTTACCTTGAATTGTGACAACTATAACTTGTAATCCATTTCTTGCAACCGGTTACGTATTCATTACTTAACTTCGTTTCGTTTAGCCATTTTGGAAGTGAAGTTGGACATGTCTGTGACGAGCATTTTTGGCTACAACACTGATGTACAACCCTATCAATTGGAGCTTCCTTAACAAAGACAAATATATGTTGTAAAAAGCTAGAAAAAGCCGTTGGCCATCGAGCAGTGGTCAAGTTATTCCGTAGCGCCACCTCAAAAGCTAAAAAGAACAACCTCGAAGCTAACCTGTAGCATTCGCCGGACCAAGACATTCTCTATGTCGGCTCCAATAACCTTAAATATAAAAACTGTTGCAAGATGCTGAATCGATCGTAGACAAATCGAAGATTCATTCTCCGCTATATCTAGGCTTACTTCTACAAGGTACAAGGGATGAATTCAATGGAGCAGTGAAAGATGCCAATAAACATCTAAAGAGCTATTATTGCCGTCAGAATGGATGGAAACTTATCCAGCATCTAAAGATCACAGAGAATGGCCTAAACAAGGGAGGACTGCATCTTAGTTATAAAGGTAATCAAAACATATTTAACAACTTTAACGTGCTCTCTGCAGATTTCCTGCGTGCTCAGTCTACTAAATCCAACAGTGAATCCTGTATACTGAATGAAAGCGGTAGAGAGGGTGCAACATAGGTTTGGCAGGATGTAGGATGAGGCTTAAATTCGAGGCGGGATGTGAGATACGAGATTCTTTAAAGGCGAGATACGGGATGATGTATAGGAAGGCGAGACCGGGCATACTCCGATTCGAAGGCGGGATAGGGGTTGGGACGGGTATAGGCGAGCTCATAAAAATAATTTCTTTGCTTTAGAAACGGGCTTAATTAATGCTCCGTGTAAATTGAGGTTGACATGCCTAAATGATTCAGTAGTACGTCCAGTTTTCTCTGTATTAGCGACAAATGCTTACACGAAACTCCATGGTATATTCGGTTTTCTCTCTCTCGTAACAATTTTTCTCTGACGAGTATGTCTGAGTGAACACTTCTTTCTATACGATATTATCGGTTCTTTGAGGATTTCTCTTAGCAATGGTTGTTGCTGTCCTAAATGCCACTTGCTCATAAGGATTTTTTGTAAGGTTTGGAGATTTGGAACTGTTGGATAGTATTGTCGGTCAGCGCAGGAAAGAGCTTGAACTTTTTTACAAATGATATATTTCTATTATTAAAATACGATGGAAACTACAATTGGTAAGATTTTCATACGATAAGAAAAGCGCAAATGTAGTCATGTGGAAAGACAAGGGGTACGAGTACATGTCAAGCGCGTGAAATAAACAACAATAAGGAGCTCACCATTCTTTGCTTGCGAAATGTCAGCCGAAAAGAATGTTGAACAATCGTGTAATATAATAATAACAATAATAATAATAATAATAACAACAGCAACAAAATTTATGTAGCGCCATTTTCATTTAGCCCAATGGCGCTTTACAATAAAAAAAGAAATAGAAAAGTAAATCTAACTTGCTTATAATGAAAAAATATGTAAATACATGATTTAGTAATATCTCATTAAGCACTATTAAAAACATATGAATCTCTTGCGAGGTCCATATCTATTGCTAAGAAAATTAAAATAATAACATAAAATAATGCATTAAAAAATGGTCTATTCAGGAGAACTCGCTAGGCACTAAGGTGAATAATTTCTAATTTTAAATACAGCTATTATCTATACCTTTTAGCAGGTTAAAAGTGGGGGCATATAAATCTCCGACGAAACATAGGTTCGCTTAGTCTTTCGAGTCCCAATCATGCCAAAAATCCTCGAAATTATAAGGTTTCAAGGATGCGAGAGGTCTGAGAACTAATTTTTCATACCGGCATGGCCCCTTGGACGAAATCTACAGCAAGATGTTGGTTTGAACGGCCGTTTTGATGGTCTTGATTTTTTTACAAACGAAAATTTGAAGTTCTTAACTCGGAGAATGGGCTACTTTTCGTGGAAAAATCTGCATCTTTCCAAAGTGCCGGAGGGTTGTTCACGTAGAATGTTTAGTGAAATCACTGCGCGTACTCCTCTGATCTTGGAAATCTTGTACTGTGTTGGTTGACTCTTGACTTGGGGAGCATTTTCAAGTAAAGATTTGATGCCGTTAGGGTTTTAGCAGGTGATGGAGGGTCGTAATGAAGCGGGGACGACCTCGTAAGGACGAAGACCTCAAAGAAAAAAGGATATTGAGTGAGTTCCTCCGGTTTACAGTGTTTGTGGCCGAAGGCGAAGCCTGAGGAGCACACTTGGTGAGCCAAACGAGGCGAGTCATCTTGTATTTAATATGTCTTAAATTTATTTGTACAAACATTCTAATTCTTATGATAAAACAGAAGAGCTTATGTGTTGTTTCAACATGCCGCCCTCCCGCCCGGTACAACTCGTGTGCAATTGACTGTCGTCCGTGCCCAGGGAGTAAAGTGTTTCTATAGGGAATACAAGTGTATCATTTTAAGGTCAAGGAGCGGGAAGTTATAGAGCTCGCTTTTGTGAAAGAATACAACATTCTTAAAGATGGGCAAGGAACGTGTTGCCATCTAATAGTGAAGATACAAGTAGATTTGCTCTCACACTGCAGTGATGTACTCTGCATTGGTGTAAGACCATACTCTGTACCTTCTTTTTTTCGTCACCAATTAAACAAGTTTTATAGTTTTTAAAATAGTCAAATCAATTGCCTCTTCATGAGTAGAAAGTCTTGTTCCCTGATCTTGCCTTCTACAACACAAATAGGTCCACACTGCTTTTGTGTGTCTTGGACAATAATAATAATAATAATGATAATTTACATTTCTGGAGCACTAAAATTTTAAAAATATTCTAAAGCACCTTACAAAATATTCTATAAAAATAGTGAAACAATTAAATTATAAAATGTGAAAACTATTAGAAACATTAAAATGTTAAAACTATTTAAAATGTTAGAACAAATTGTAGGCCAGCTTGAACAGTTGTGTCTTCAGCTTGGAATTAAAATTGGCTACACTCCGACTGTTTTGAATTTCAAGCAGCAGTTTGTTCCACAGAAGTGGCCCAGAATGGGCAAAGGTGCAATCACCAAAGGTCTTAGAATTAGTTTTTGGGATCTTAAAAAGGCCCTGGTCACAGGAACGTAGGTGATGACCAGAAATGGAATGTGGCTGCAGATATTCTTCTCTGTGAAGATGAGATAAGTTGGATGAAATGTGATCAAACTTTGGAATCCTAAAGATTAATCAAGCACCGTCCTTAACCACCTTCTGGAGGCGATCTGTCTGGTACTTGGGGATGCCAAAGAGAAGACAGTTACAGTAGTCCAAATGTGAAGTAACAAATACATGATCAAGAGTCTTCATGGACTAAGAGTAAGGAATTTCCTAATTTGGCGAATTAGATGAAATTGCAAGAAGATAAAATTGCCTGGTTGAATGTATGCTGAATGGATGTCAATGGTTCCATCAGTGTGCTAAAATTGACTGGTTTTTAAAGAAGTTGTTTGATAGCCTGTTTAACAATTAGACATTGAGTTCTTAGTTTTCTAAGTAAATAAACCTTTTTAGCCATGTGGTCACATGGTTTGAAATGGGTAAACAAGAATTAAAGATGACTGCTCAAGTGCTCAAGTATGTGCTTTAAATGACATCTTATAGATGAAACTGCCTCTTCTATTGCTGAAACTTTCACTGTCACAGGTAAATTGGTGCTTTAAAGAATGTGGTATTAGAAATCAGCAACAAAGGAAATGCAGTTTGTAATGAAGATTACAAACACCTCAAGCTGGAGAGACAAACTTTTGAGTGAATGATCTTTCAAGGTCACAACATGCAATATTCTAAAGACAACAAATGCTCTGCGAACATAGAGTCATAACATCCCTGGATAGCCTGCCTCAAATTTTACTTGAATCTGTCTGGAATTTTAATCTTCAAGATAAATGTATGGCGTTTTCCCTCTCTTTCTTTGCCCTTTTGAAAGACTTAAACAAGCTTTATTTTTGCCCAGCCTTTCAGAATTTTCTGTTGTGGCCTTAATTCCATCTTGAATTTGGCACTTTGATCTTGAAAATTGGGGTGGAATTATTCAATTATTGATTTCAAGGCTGGGGCATGTGTGTCACTTATAGCATCCCTGTGATTGGCTAGGGTATAAAGCTATTTGCGGTCTGAGGGGACAAAAGTGTGGGCTTATCTTTGTTGTTGAATTAACTTTGGCAGTATTCTTAGCTGAATAAATATTTGATAAATTTAATGGATTTAACAGGCACAAAATATGCACACAATATCACATTGCAGCTAGTAAGCTGAATTGCAGAGAGTTTAAAGTATAATTTTGGAAAAAATGTAACATTATGCATGGTCCTTAAAAACTACTGTACATGATAAAATTTGCATTAATGAGACTTAGCTTATGTAAAACTGATATTTACTCATTGAAAATTGTTTATGAGTACCGGTAGTTAAAACTAGGAATTGTCTTTTCCATACACAGATGGTATAAAAGAACATTAATTTTGTATCTGTCAATTCTTGTGAGCAGTCTTTGGAAGGTTTGAGTTTTCTATGTTCTGTACTTTGGTTGGTGCTTGAGTGGTAGCATTAACCTTGGCATTTAAAGCAGACATATTAAGGCTCTCCCAAAGGGGAATGTAGAGAATAAAAAGGATCACAAGGAAAAGATATGTACAAACTTGTAAGTGTGGCGGAAGGGATTGCCTTTTTAAGATGAGGTTATGGTATTAACTAAATGTCCTCATGGTTTACCATTTGCTCCTTAATAGCCTCAAGTCTCCAAGTGGGGAGATTGGGTGGGTGCATTAATTTCTCACCTGTATGTTTGGCCTGAATTAGAAATACTTTGCTTGTTGGTTAACTTGAACCTTCTTTGCCTTTGTGTCTTTCAAGTCTCTCAGGGTAACCATGCAGTAGTTTATTTCCTCTCCTAGAAGTCTATTCTGAGTAAATTTGCAATTGATGATGATAAAAGCTAATTATAATAGTTATTAGGAAAGTGTTGACTAAATTATGAATAAAATTATTAAGAATTACAATGTGCTTTAAAAATCGACAAGTGTATAAAACCAGTGAAAATCGAAATGTTTTGGTGCAAATACGGTGTTCTTCGATTATTTCTTTGGCAGCTAACAGTTCCATGATGAAATTGTAACACTGTAGAAACCACAGCACAGGGAATTACTTTCACATCATGACATTTAAGCACTGAACCCAAACCAGAGAATTGATGCACTCATTTCAGTTCTGTGTAACTTGACATTATGAGGGTGGAGTGGAACAATTCCACAAAGACCTGGGGCAAGCAGTCATTCCTTTATCGGTCAACATTCTTGTTGCCAGTCAAACCAGGAGTTCTTGTCAGGGGGACAACATCTGTGTTGCTTTGCTTAATCTCCAGCTTGGATAGAGTGGTGTAAGATGGATATCAAGTTCTTTTTCATGGTGTAAACAGCTATATCTGTATCTCACTATCTTATGGATTTGAGGTTGACAGAACATTGTGTAATGGCTAGACCATGGTATCTCTGAATCCTCTTTATTTGTTTGTCTGAGGTGGCCACACCCTCCAACTGGCTTTTTCATGAGAAAAAACACTTGCCTCAAGGAAATCACAGGGTATTAAATATACAGCACAAGCAGAAAGCAAAAAATAACTGATTGAATTACCAAAAGTAATTTAGAGTAGAGCAAACATTGCCAAACAATAAATCAACAATTATGTACTTACTGTCCTTTACACACAGTCAGACAGAAACTGTACAACAAAGTTGAAACATTTTTCAGAGAACCATTCAGAACAATTGAAGTTTACCACATGTTAAATAATAGAGACAGTTAGGAAAACTGGTTTAGATCTACCAGCTCATATCATTGTCCTTTAAAATCCCTTTCTTCATCTTAGCCTTCTGATCAATAGTCTGATAAAGCCAGGTTGGACCTATACTCATTGATTGGTTGATCAATGTCAGATTCAAAGAAAGATGACCTTATTGGTGTATCAGGTGTTGCATAATCATAGTAATAATGATAATAATAGTAATGATAATTGTTATTTGTACCAATTGACCAATAGCACCCATCAAAGTTGCTAATACATTACCAGTTAAATATTTGTTAATCTAGGAATAAATTTTAGACGTTCGAAAGCTTAAAGGCATGCTACAGTTCTTATTTGGTCTGGTAAATTGTTCCAGAGTGAAGGAGCAATGACTGAAAAAGTGCAATTTCCATAGGAGTCAAGATTATCCTCAGAGACCACTAACAATTCCTTGTTCGTGGGGTTGGGTGTCAAAGGCGTATTATTAATTAAGGAGTCTGTATCAACAACTTTACTCACAGGGGATGCTTCTCTAGTTTGCCTTTCTTTTCTTTCTATAATGGTTTGGGACTTTTTACTGGTCATCTCAGAGGACAATTGCTACCACAAGAGAAAAAGTCTTGGCAAGTTAGTTGTCAGGTTGATTGTAGCTTGCTAGAAATCTATCTCATGAGCTCCCTATCAATACATGTGCCTCATGTAAAATTATACACAGATATACGTATAGAAAGTCTGTGTTTTGATTTTTCTGTTGTACAGTGCTTGATATGCAGAAGTAGAGTGCGATATGTATGAGATAGGGGAAAAAACAGAGACTATGCTTTAATCCCTATAAGCCTGTTTCGTGATTACTCACTCATTAGGGGATTTTATTGTGAAGAATATTCATATCCATCATTTATATAATTTACAAACTTGCATAAAGGCATGGCAAGAAATTTCAATGCTTAGTTCAATTGTTATGCAGTAATGCTTTGTTTCTGTGGTAGCATGAGGACACATGTTCATTACGTTTATTGAGCGATGATAATTGAAGTTGGTGGATGATAAGTAATTTTTCTTTGAGGCAGAGGTTGGATCTTTTGCTTGCATTGTTGTAGGGTGATCTTGATGAAAGGATGTGCCATAAAATAAAGGGGCTGATGTTATTTTCTTTAAGGGCCCAGATATGTTTGCTGAGTTTGGTAGAGTTTCTGTGTTTTGTGTGTCGGAATGATGCGGTGTGGTTTCTGTATCTGGTCTTGAAGTCGTTTTCTGTAAGTCTGATGTATGTTTCAGTGGTGCTGTTGTCCTTACGTGTGACGATGGCTTGGTAGATTAGTGGTGACTGGTGGTAGTTTCCATTAAGTGGGTATGTGTTCTTCTGTTGACAGTGGCAATTTTTGGTGTCTTTGTGTTGGTGTTATCTGCGGTGTCATCGATGAGTTTGGATGAATTTAAAATGTGTTTGTTGTGGTTGTTGATGATCTGTGTAATGTTATTCATACAGCTGTAGCAGATTTTGATTGTGTTACAATTAAAGATTTTTCTAATTTTGTGGTCTTTTGGGAAGTGTTTCTCTACTATGGCAAGGAATCTGTGTCTGATATTGGTGCTTACATTTTTGCTGAATGGGGAGTTGTACCAGAGTATGTTGTTCTGTTGACTGTCTTTTTGTTTGTTAGTTGTGGGTGTTTCATAATGTAGAGTGGACTGGTATCTGCATTTTTCGAGTGCTTTTTGATATGGAGCCGCCCCTCCATATCAGAAAGCACTTGACGAATGCTTTTTGATATGGAGGGGCGGCTCCATATCAATAAGCACTCGAATAAAGCAGATACCGGTGCACTCTACACTATGAATCACCCACAACTAACAAACAAAAAAGCCAACAACGGAACAACATACTCTGGTACAACCCCCCATTCAACAAAAGTGTCAGCACCAATATCGGACACTGATTCTCTGCTCTAGTAGACAAGCATTTCCCAAAAGACCACAAACTTAGAAGAATCTTTAATGGCAACACAATCCAAAGCAGTTACAGCTGCATGAATAACACTAAACAGATCATCAACAACCACAACAGATGCATTTTCAATTCATCCAAACACATCAATGACACCACAGATAACAGCAACACTAAAGACACCAAAAATTGCAGCTGCCAACAGAAGATCACATGCCCACTTAACAGAAACTGCCTCCAGTCATCACTAATCTACCATGCCACCGTCACATGTAAGGACAACAGTACCACTGAGACATACATCAGACTTGCAGAAAACAACTTCAAGACTAGATGCAGAAACCACACCGCATTATTCCAACACACAAAACACAGAACTCTACCGAACTCAGCAAACATATCTGGACCCTTAAAGAAAATGACATTGACCACTTTATTTCATGGTGCATCCTTTCATCAAGATCACCCTACAACAGCGCAAGAAAAAGATGCAACCTCTGCTTCAAAGAAAAATTACTTATCATCTGCCAACCTGAATTATCATCACTCAATAAAAGTAATAAACTTGTCTACTGTGTAACAATTGAACAGAGCATTGAAATTTACCACGACGCCTATTTTGCAGACATTCCTTGTGGTGTACTTTGGAATTTATGGGAATAACAGAAATCCAGGGGATGAAAAGATGGCAAAAAAAGAAAAATGCTCTTTGCATTAAAACAAAGTTGTTTATTTTACTGTGGTTAAAAAAAAATAGAGAGAGAGATAATACACTAACAACTGGGCTTTATAGCCCATTTGAGATGTGACCTAAATAGTTAAGGCAAAGTATGCCTCCTTAAAGAAAATTTTTGAATTTGGAAGCAAAATGTTTGTTATATGAGGGCTCAAGGCTATTCATAGCATTGTGCAACTGTATGGCATTGCATACTAGCACCTGTTTCTTAAAATAGGACAAACCTAGTCCCTGCAGGACTGGGGAGATGTGTTGAACTTCTTAGTATTTGTTAGCATGGGAGTGGCAAATTTTTGCACAAAGTGCTACTTATGTATGTCATCCATGTAGGATTATATCATTACCCATTACAAATAAGGAAGTAAGAAATTGATAAAAGCTAAAATTACGGTAGAAAAAAATCAAAACACAGTCTGGAATATCTATACAGGCAAGTCTAACCCCTTGGTATGACTTTATTTTCATTGCAGACATGTAAATATCAAGATATCAAGACCAATAAAAAGAATTCTTTGGTAGAATAAAAAATAGTTTCATAGATAGCTGCCTAAATTGCATATGAAGCAAATTTATGCTTCCTATTTCTGGCTGGTAGTTGTATTTAAGGTTTAAAATTATTGGTCTCAGTTCCTGGTGACTAAGTGACCATTATTTACACAGAATGTGTAATACTTTATACACCGATGTACATTACAAATTTAAATTACGAAATACTTAGGACACTGAGAAATAGTTTAAATGAAGAGCCAGGGGGCTAAATAACTGCCAAGTTTGGATTGGGATTTTGCGACTGGGCAACACGTATTGGTCAGTATACAGGGTACTCTGCTCAGAAAAACAGGCTTTGTTTTCATTAAAACTTTTCCATTTCTGCTTGTGTGGGTGCTGGCACTTCTGGTTTCAGAGTGGGACTTTCGGTGATGACTTCCAATTTCCCTTATCGAGATTCTCTATTGTTTCGTCGAGGTCAGCTTTCATTTTCTTAGCAATTGTTTGTTCTCCAGAGTCATTGCACACTCAAGGTTTACATAAATTTGTTGGGAGCATATCTGGTGTTGTATCCATGAATACTCCTTGCATATTGAAAATGATTTTGGAATGATCCCCTTAGGCAGGCGTTTGTGCCATAGATGCAAAAACTTTAAAGCATTGTGTCGATACACATTATTTACTGTTAGAATGTGTAGAATGTTGGGCAGATGGAGGGTGCTATCTGTTTGTTTATGCAATGTACCAACCACGGTGGGGCAAAACGTCCTTTCTCAAGTGATCGATCAATAGTTGCTGAGGAAATGCACAGGTGAAATGCATCTTCTCTTCTTTGTTAACCAGTGTTTGTATTGTGAACCTCTAAACACCTGGGGAGTAACTGAGTTGATAAAGGTTTATGTTAAGTGGGAAGACAGTATTGAAGGGAAAAATGGCAATTTGCAAATCCTGAAAGGTTTCCTCAAAAACTAACAGAACTCCCTCTAAAAGTCTTTAATACAAAAATAGTAATTCAGATAAAATATTCTGATGGATGTGGTCTTTTGGCGGGGTTGACTGAATTTGGAGGAAACTGAATCCTTGAATTGCCACATCGGTTTGCATCAGTGGCATTCTTATCAACCTTCAGCAAAATTTTGCCTAAAAGAAGCTTGGAAAAGTTGACTTCAGATGATTTGAGGTCCTTTAAGCTGTTACTATGCGTCATGACTGCCTAACTGCTGGAAAAATTGCCACCTCCCATGAGTGATATATATTTAGTGCCTAAGACGCACCCTTTGGCACATGTAAATTGATTAAATTTTGGACAAAAAACTGTAATTGAAATTTGAAGTTTTCCAATAGGAGCTGTCAAAGAAGTAAACATTGTTCGCACAAAATGCGTTCAAGTTGGAATCCACTGTTTTGTAAACAGTTAAAAATGTAAACACGATGGTAAGAATGCCTTTGTTCATTCATTGAAGATATCTTTTCCCTGCCCATTTTTTGTTGTATGGAGACCATGACAATGCATTATTGTATTATTATATTAATAGAGTTTCCCTTATAAAGTTGTGAAGATCCTCATCACTATCCATAGCTCATGTAATGCTTGCCAATCAAACGAAGTATTTTCAACTATAAGGGGTTATTTGAAATGTGCAGTAGTGAATCACCAACAACCAATTTCTTAAGTGTCTGTAAGTGCATGGAAAAACATTTTCTGCCCTCCCCAAAGTTTATTAACAAAGGGAGAAACTTTAATGAAAATCTGTTGACTCTATACTTGTTGTGTAGCACTGAAAAAACCAAGGTTAATTATAAAAGTAAAACGAGGTTGCGTTTGATCAAAAGGATGTTCTTTATCAATCATGAAATCATTTTGTTAAAAAAATATATCAGTAAGGAAAAAGTTGTTCAAAGGATATAATAAAATAAGAATAAGAATTAAAGAAAAATAATTAGTAACTACTACATTACTTGAGTCTTAGAAATTAAAAAAAAATGGCTTGAGATTGAGGTTACCAATTTCTTGCGGTTTGAGCTTTCTAAAGTAGGAAACACTTAAGCTAACCTCTGATTCAGTGCTCTTCTCGGTGTGTATGTGTCGGAACGTAAACAGTTTCATTTCACATCACTTATGATGATTTGATTGTGTGCAGAGCATGTCAAGTTATAGGAATTAGCCATGACAAAGATATGAATTCATCTGAAAACGAAAAATGCTTCAACAGACTATGGTTCATTATCATATATTGCAAACAAAAACATTTGAAGGTCTTTCGAAACACACTCACAAATTTCAAGTCTGGCAACAACCCAAATATTTTATTCACATCATAACCTTGCTTATTTAACAGTAGAAAATCAAAGTCAATAAGAAGTCAACAATAAAAGTTTTTAAACAAAACAAACAGCAGTTTTATTATATACTAATTAGTACAGGCCTGTTAAGCCATCTTTCTGTTACAGAGATAACTGTCAATGGCTCTCCAGCAATCCACAGCAGTTTCTGTTGTGTCAACATCAATGGAAGAAATCGAATATAATTGGTTTAATCTTTTTCGTTTAACTGGATCTAGGGTAAGCTTCTTCCTTGCCCTACCTACATTTGGACCATCTAATTCTTGTAGTAAAAAGAAAAGCCGTACAATATGTATGGCAAAGTTTTTATTGAAGGTCAACCTTAACCGCAGTGAAGGAGGGTATCCTCTGAAGTTTCCTCCTCTGATGGCGCACAGTTAGGTGGTGAAGTTCTCATCATTAAATATCATTAAGGATACTGGAATGTGAGCGGCATCCTGCAGCACTGAACAAACAGATGAAAGGTGTATGTTTAATTAGTTCCATATAAGTTTTTCAAGATGTTTTTTTGTATATAGACTTAGGTAGTGTTAAATATTGAAATAAATTACTAAGTCGCTTTTTGGATCTTACATGTATGTATAGAAATAATTGTGTCATCAAGTTTAATGCTATGTTGGTGGAAATTGAGTGACACTTTGCTTAGATACTGCACCATAATGGAAGAAATAACCTACATGAAAGTCCACAATAGCAAGACCTGTGGTCACAATCTCAAACCCTCCTAGGAATGTAAGAATCGCTGATATTCCTCTTCTCGATGCAATAAACAATGCTGTTCGGGTCCCTTTCTCTCAGGCACACCATGTGGACAAATTTGTGTCTGAACATCGTCCACCACCTTAAGCTCTTTTTGGCATTGCATTTGTTTTCCACATACTAAGCCAGCTTAACATGCTTTGCCTCTTAACCCTGCATTGAATTGAGGCCTAAGCCTCAGATGTTAAACTTCCTGGTGTGTGTTGGCATGAGGTCTTTAGCTTCTCCACTTGCTCAATGCGCACCTCAACTCTTTAGTAAATAGAAACTGCTTCTCTGAATTTGACTGCAACAAATGCCAAAGTGTGAAGTTTCACAACTAATCCCTTTAAAAGAGAGTTGATCTTCAGAAGTTCCTGTATCAAAGTGGCGAAATGTCAACAAAAGTACTTTGATTCAAGCCATGTGAATCCATATGAGAATGTAATACACAAACAATGCTTGGCAGAACTGGTTTTCAGCTGCACTCTCTGTTGTAATACAGGACACAAACCAGACTCACCTCAAGGCAGCAACAACAGTCTCTGATCTTCCAGACAGTTCCCTTCTGCTTGCAGTTTTGAAGTGCCTGAAACGTCAAGTGTGGGAAACTACACAAATCTTCAATTTCTCTGAGCAACACTCTGAACATTTGCCTTAATATCTACCTAATCATCGTTATCATAACCATGATCACTATTTCTTTAAGTATAGTTCTTTTCTCCATTGTTTGTGTAATTTTATTTCCTGTCTCTTCATTTGAAGTATTTCTCAGTGTTCTAAGTAATTTGTATTTTAAATTTGTAATGTATGACAGTGTATGAATTATTACGCATCATGTATTAAACAAAATGGTCACTGAATCACTACGAGCTGAGACCAACAATTTCAAACCTTTAATACAACTACCAGCCAGAAAAAGGAAACAAAAATTGTTCTATATTCAATTTAGGTAGCTATCTATGAAGATTTAAGAGATGGATATGGTTGTAGTATTGATAAACAAATTTGATTAAAAGTTTTTGCATCCATGGCACAAAGGTCTGCCTAAGTGGATCCCTTTCAAAACCATTTTCATTATGCAGGTAGTATTCATGAATACAACACCAGATATGCTTCCCAACAAAATTTATGTAAACCTTAAGTTTGCAATAACTCTGGAAAACAAACAGTTGTGTATTTAGGAAATAATCTCTATGACAAAATCCTCCTAGACTTATTGGAACTTAAAATCTTCAATTTCTCTGTGCAACACTCTGAACATTTGCCTTAATATCTACCTTGTCATCGTTATCATTATCATGGTTACTATTTTCTTTAAGTATAGTTCTGTTCTCCCTCATTTGTTTAATCTAAGCGACTTAAGTGAACCGGAAGCTGATTTGAAAACTTAGCAGCTATTTAGCCTCCTGGCTCCTCATTGGTACTATTTCTCAGCGTTCTAAGTAATTTGTATTTTAAATTTGTAGTGTATGACAGAGTCTATAATATTACACGTCATGAATGAAAAAATGGTCACTGAGTCACTAGGAACTGAGACCAACAATTTCAAACCTTAAATACAACTACCAGCCAGAAAAAGGAAACAAAAATTTGCTTCATACGAAATTTAGGCAGCTATATATAAAAGTTAGTTAATTAAAATAACTAAATGAAAATAACTTTGTAAAAGTGAACAAAGAGAACTAGATGCTGTGTGCCATACATGGACAATTGCTTAGAAAATGAAAGCTGACTTTGATGAAATGATAGAGAATCCTGATGAGGGACTTCAGGTTCCTGAGAACTACTTGGAAGTCTTTACTGAAGGTCCTGCCACAAAACCAGAAGTGCCGGTGCCCACACAAGCAGAAATGGAGAAGTTTTATTTTACAACAGCAGTGGAGCAGTTTCTCATTTACATTTTGCCTCTCTACCCCGCATTGAATTGAGGCCCAATCCATAGCCAAGCCTTAGATGTTAAGCTTCCTGGTGTGATAAGGGATAGCGTGTCCTACTGTCCTCACAGTAGAAGTGACGCCATTAAGCAACAGACAGTTGGCATTGAAAAAGTGTCGGCATGAGGTCTTTAGCTTTTCCACTATATCAATGCGCACCTCGACTCTTGAGTAAATAGGAACTGCATCTCTGAATTTGACTGCAACAATGCCAAAGTGTGAAGTTTCACAACTGACTTCTTTGAAAGAGAGTTGATCTTCAGAAGTTCTTGTATCAAAGTGACAAAATGCCAACAAAAGTACTTTGATTCAAGCTCTGTGAATCCATACGAGAATATAATAACTTTCTTTTGCTTCTCGCTGAACCACCGAAGGAAGGCCTTGTGTAGTCTCCCACACTTGACATTGCCTTTCAGGCACTTCAAAACTACAAGCAGAGGGGAACTGTCTGGAAGATCAGAGAATGTTGTTGCTGCCTTGAGGTGACTCTGGTTTGTGTACTGCATTACAACAGAGAGTGCAGCTGAAAACCAGTTCTGCTAAGCATTGTTTGTGTTATGTAGAGGCTCCGCCTTGAGTAAATCAACATACTTCCCCTACAGAGGAACAAATTCTTGTCTCAACTTGTTTTGTTTGCTCATGGGATCTTTAAGTCTTTTTTTCATTTTCTTCGACTTTTCCACTTTCTCTGCAATGGCCAGTCTCTCGGTGTACTGCCATGGTTACCATGTTGCTTTAGGACCACCAATAAAACCACCTGTTGTTTGTTCGATTAACATTGGCAAAAGGTGAAGAATAGGTTGCACAATTGTTTAGTTCTCGTGAGTGGGATGAGATCCATTTCATGTCAGATGGTATCAGTTGAAATTTTAACACAACCTGCTCTCCTCTCTCAGTGATCAATGTCTCTTCAATCTATTCCATTTCTTCTCTTAGGTGATTTGAGTAAGATTTCATGAGTGGATGATCTTCCTCACAGTTGGCACCAAGGAGTAAATACAAGGGGTAAATAATTATCATTACAACTCAATCCTAGGTGGCAGCCAAACTGCCAACTAAACGCTGGTGAACAAAGAAGAGCAGAAGATGCATTTTACATGTGTATCTTAGCAATTATTTATTGGTCACTTTAGAACAAACACGAGGGAGGCTTTCCTCACTGTTATGGATACATTTCATAACCAAACAGATAGCGCCCTCCATCTGCTTAAAATTCTAGACATTCTTACAGTGTATCAACTCAGTGATTTAAAGGTTTTGCATCTACAGCACAAAGGCCTGCTTATGTGTATCCCTTCCAGAATCATTTTCAATATGCAAGTAGTATTCATGGATGCAACACCAGGTATGCTTCCCAACAAAATGTATTTAAACCTTAAGTGTGGAATAACTCTGGAAAACAAACACTTGTCTATCCAGGAACTAATCTTTATGACAAAATCCATCTAGACCTATTATAATTTAAAATCTTCAATTTCTCTGAGCAACACTCTGAACATTTGCCTTAATATATACCTTATCATCATTATCATTAACATGATTACTCTTTTTTCTAAGTATAGTTCTTTTCTACCTTGTTTGTTCAATTTAAGCAACTCCTGGCTCTTCATTTGTACTATTTCTCAGTGTTCTAGGTAATTTGTATTTAAATTTGTAATGCATGACAGTGTCTAAAGTATCACACATTATGAATGAAAAAATGGTCACTGACTCGCTAGGAACTGAGACCAACAATTTAAAACCTTAAATACAACTGCCAGCCAGAAAAAGGAAACAAAAATTTGCTTCATACGCAATTTAGGCAGCTATCTATAAAAGTTAGTAAATTAAAATAACTAAGTGAAAAAAACTTTGTAATAGTGAACAAAGGGAACTAGATGCTGTGTGCCATACATGGAAAACAGACAACTGTTAAGAAAATGAAAGCTGACCTTGATGAAATGATAGTCAGAGAATCCTGATGAGGGACTTCAGGTTCCTGAGAACTACTTGGAAGTCTTTACTGAAGGTCCTGGCACAAAACCAGAAGTGCCAGCTCCCACACAAGCAGAAATGGAAAAGTTTTATTTTACCACAGCAAATGCAAAACAAAGCCTGTTTTGCTGAGCATGGTACCCCCGTTTGCTGAGCATTACGTGTTGCCCAGTTGCAAAATCCCAATTCGCATCTTATCAACACTGTGGGGCTAGACCGCCCCTTCTGTGTTGCATTACAAGAGTGGATACAAAGGCCTCTGGGTTTTACCTTATTGGGATTCAGTCGTTATGGTAGGGAACCGGTTGGACCATATTTGGCTACCAAGAGAGTTGATAATATTAGCTTTTTGTTGATATACGAAAAAGGCTATTGAAGTTTGCATAGTTGGAAAAAAATGGCATGATAGGATGCAAAAATGCAGAGCCAAGTAATGGTGGTGAGGGCTTTAGGTAATCATCGGCTATGAACTTTTTTCGGAGTGTAACAAGTAAGAACAATCTTATTTAGAATTTAGAATAACATGTTTCCTTCTTCATACACAGGAATCATACGGTATGTCTTTCAGCACACTGAGACCATTTGATCTCAAGTGGTGAAACTATTGACTTCCCATACCTGCTGGCTTGTGTTCATTGGCATCAAGTCCATTCACACTCAAGGTTTTATTTTGGTTTGCCCATTCAAGTATGTTTGTCATCATTCAAGGTTAAATGTGTTGGAGCATCCATGCAAGTGTCAGGGATTGACCGTATTTGTGTTGTGGCTAATCTGTACATTGATCTCAAAACACCAAATGGTAATGAGAGAGTCATTGTAGCTGTTCCACTTAATGTTAAATTGCATCTTTAAAGATATTCTTTTTATTTTTTTTTAGAGGGCACGGTAACGAATCCTGCAATCTGATTGGTTCTTTACCCGGTCAGTATTTTCCTATCTCTGCCCACGGGCCACGGTAACGCTTTCTTGAGTCGCCGAGTACATCCCAACTTTCGTTCCCATTTTCCATAAATATATCTCGTTTTTTCAAGCCGATAAATAAATTATGAATCCTCTCTTTTCTCTCTCTCAAATCACTTTGGTTGACAGAAAAAACATTGGTTTCAGAATGAATTTGTGTAAGCAATATTGTCATTACGTTGGTTGACAAGCAGCCTAAAAACCGTCTGCAATTAATTTTAATCGTTCACAAAAAGCACCTATAAAGTTAAAACGTGAGGTATTTGGTTACAGTTAAACTGAACGATGGAACTTTCATTCGTTTAATATCTGAATTCTCTCAAACAATTTGTTCGTAGTGAAAGAGCGAGCGAGGTTTTATTTTCAGTTCTAAAAGAAATATACGCTCTCAATGAGTCTTTTCAAGTCCGTTCAATTTGGACATTTGTACCGTAAATTGCACAACAGAAACTTAAGGAATTTATTGAGAAAAGGTCGCGTTAAATCCCCTTGTGTTTCGTTGGAGTGTGCCATTCGAATTTGGTTTTTGTGGAGAGAAGACCAGATTTACACACGCCACTGCAGCAAACAAACGACCAAACTCTCACAACTTCAAAATAAAAAAAAAATTTAAATTTACTCACAATTACTTTCCTCGCCGTCTACTTAATGAACAGAGGTAAATCTTCGTACATGAATGAATCGTCGATGAGAGTGAATAACACTTTCCGTTAGATCATTGCCTGTTTTGTCGTGACAGTTCTTACCAAACTAGTGCCGTTGTTTTTCAAATCTTCTTGCGCCTTTTTTTTTCTTACGCGCTCTTTAATTGACAAGTGTCAGATTGTGACAGATACTTGTAAAAATAATGTTTCAAATAACCTTTATCGTTACGCAAATGAAAATGTTTCGGTGAGGCATCTCTCTTTAATTTGCATTACCTCTATTTTAACTACCATT